>NC_088424.1:43958224-43983224 GCF_034236695.1 Oncorhynchus nerka | reverse complement strand
TTATAATATGGACAGTGTTATAAAGGCTCTATAACAGGGGTATTATAATATGGACAGTGTTATATGGGCTCTATAACAGTGGTATTATAATATGGACAGTGTTATAAAGGCTCTATAACAGTGGTATTATAATATGGACAGTGTTATAAAGGCTCTATAACAGGGGTATTATACTATGGACAGTGTTATAAAGGCTCTATAACAGGGGTATTATACTATGGACAGTGTTATAAAGGCTCTATAACAGGGGTATTATACTATGGACAGTGTTATATGGGCTCTATAACAGTGGTATTATAATATGGACAGTGTTATAAAGGCTCTATAACAGTGGTATTATAATATGGACAGTGTTATAAAGGCTCTATAACAGGGGTATTATACTATGGACAGTGTTATATAGGCTCTATAACAGGGGTATTATACTATGGACAGTGTTATAAAGGCTCTATAACAGGGGTATTATAATATGGACAGTGTTATAAAGGCGCTATAACAGTGGTATTATAATATGGACAGTGTTATAAAGGCTCTATAACAGGGGTATTATAATATGGACAGTGTTATAAAGGCGCTATAACAGTGGTATTATAATATGGACAGTGTTATAAAGGCTCTATAACAGTGGTATTATACTATGGACAGTGTTATAAAGGCTCTATAACAGGGGTATTATACTATGGACAGTGTTATAAAGGCTCTACAACAGGGGTATTATACTATGGACAGTGTTATAAAGGCTGTCTGTATTTGAAAGTGTTTTTAATCCTGGCAATGAATTGCCTTGTGGAGACATTAAAGAGATGTGTTTACGGTGCCTTGACTTTTCCCACATACAGCTTTATTCTAAAATGGATGAAATAGATTATTTTCCTCATCAATCTACATACAATTACCCATAATGACAAAGATTTATTTTAATTGTTGCAAATGTATATATATATATTAATTTGCAACAATTAAAAAAAATAAAAAATATATATATAAAAAAAAACAGAAATATCCCATTGACATAATTATTCAGACTTTTTACTCAGTACTTTGTTGAAGCACCTTTGGTAGCGATTACAGCGAGTCTTCTTGGGTATGATGCTTCAAGCTTGGTACACCTGTAATTGGGGAGTTTCTCCCATTGTTCTCTGCAGATTCTCTCAAGCTCTGTCAAGTTGGATGGGGAGTGCCGCTACACAGCTATTTTCAGGTTTCTCCAGAGATGTTCGATCGGGTTCAAGTCCGGGCTCTGGCTGGGCCACTTTAGGACATTCAGAGACTTGTCACGAAGCCACTCCTGCATTGTCTCGGCTGTGTGCTTAGGGTCGTTGTCCTGTTGGAAGGTGAACCTTTTTCTCAATCTGAGGTCCTGAGAGCTCTGGAGCAGGTTTTCATCAAGGATATCTCTGTACTTTGCTCTGTTCATCTTTCCATCAATCCTGACTAGTCTCCCAATCCCTGCTGATGAAAAACATCCCCACAGCATGATTCTACCACCACCACGCTTCACCGTAGGGATGGTGCCATGTTTCCTCCAGATTTGACAATTGGCATTCAGGCCAAAGAGTTCAATCTTCAATCTTCATCAGACCAGAGAATCTTGTTTCTCATGGTCTGAGAGTCCTTTTGGTGCCTTTTGACATACTCCAAGCGCTCTGTCAAGTGCATCTTACTGAGAAGTTGCCACTTTGCCATAAAGGCCTGATTGGTGGAGTGCTGCAGAGATGGTTGTCCTTTTCCTCCAATTGCTCAGTTTGGTCAGGCGGGCAGCTTTAGGAAGAGTCTTGGTGGTTCCAAGCTTCTTCCATTTAAGAATGATGGAGGCCACTGTGTTCTTTGGGACCTTCAATGCTGCAGACATTTTTTGGTACCCTTCCCCAGATCTGTGCCTCGACACAATCCTGTCTCGGAGGTCTAGGATAATTCCTTTCACCTCAAGGTTTGGTTTTTGCTCTGACATGCACTTGTAACGGATGTGAAGTAGGGCCCCGGCTTTTGTGGAGCGATGGGTAACGATGCTTCGTGGGTGACTGTTGTTGATGTGTGCAGAGGGTCCCTGGTTCGAGCCCGGGTATGGGCGAGGGGACGGACTAAAGTTATACTGTTACACACTGTCAACTGTGGGACCTTATATAGACAGGTTTGTGCCTTTCCAAATTAAGTACAATCCATTGAATTTACCACAGGTGGACTCCAATCAAGTTGTAGAGACATCTCAAGGATGATCAATGGAAACAGGATGCATCTGAGCTCAATATCGAGTCTCATAGCAAAGGGTCTGAATACTTATGTAAATAAGATATTTCTGGTTTTATTTGTAATAACTCTGCTAAAAATGTCTAAAGACCTGTTTTTGCTTTGTCATTATGGGGTTTTGTCTGTAGATTGATGTGGATTTTTTATTTATTTAATCAATTTTAGACTAAAGCTGTAACGTAACAAAATGTGGATCAAGGGAAACGGTCTGAAGGCACTGTAAGTAGTTATGGAAACGTGATTCAGCAGGTGATAGAGTTCAGAGTTATTCTGTTGCACCTGCCCTGTACGCACGCACGCACACACACACACACAGTTGCGGCGTCTCACGGAACCACCACGATGTTTACCCACACATGGAACACTGCTGCCTAGCAACAGGCTTCGTGACAGAGAGGGAAGCCCTCCGGTTTGTTCATTCAGGACTCTGCTCCCCTAACCGTGACGTCAACACGAGTCACTCCCCTTGGCAACGAGCCTGAGGCCCCTATAACCTACTGAGGGAATTCTTTCACCTACACAATGACAGTTGAGAAAGATAAATAGTTGATGATTCACTTAGAGGACAAGGTGGTGCCTTCCCAAATGGCACCCTATTCCCTATATTTTGCCTGGTCAAAAAGTAGTGCGCTACATAGGGAATAGTGTGCCATTCAGGACATATCCAGTGAACGGAGAAAAAGGTGCCAACGGTGTGTTTTTACTAAGGAAACTCTAGAGCGAGTGAGCAAGACACAGGAGAAACCTGAATAGTTTTTACACCTCTAGAAATGAACAGACATTCTGAGGCCTGGTGTGTGGGCTTTGACGTGTGTGAGAAAATGTCCACTCACACACACTGAACAGTATTTGCCTACGTTGAGTTGAAGGGTCAACTTTTTGGCCTTTGAAACCTGATGTTATGACACACGTCCTATGTATTTGCCTTTAAGGTATGAAAGGCAGTATTTTTTTTTGTTGCCCAATTTTGAGAACAGTTGTTTACCAGAAATACTGCCATAATCTGTTTCTGTCATGAAGAGCTTATGTTCAACTCATATTCCCATCTCAAGAGATGTTACATTAATAAAAAACTAAAAAAAACTATAGTAAGTGCCTATTAAGTGCAAAATAAAGTAACAGGGTTGACTGTAACAGGGTTGATGATTTAATCTAAAATCAGCCATAGATCCCAGTGTGACAGGGGAAATGGAAGCTTGTTGTGTGCAACAGAGAGGGGGAATTGAATGCAAGATTTAAAAAATAGGGAGAGAGTGTCTTGCGCCCTGCACGCGCTGACCAAAAGTTAAGCTTCTAGTGTAGCAGGTTATGAAAAGCCCCAGTTGTTAGCCCCAATGTTAGGCTGCTGAAATTCCGTTTTAAAAAATCACCTGCCTAATGGGGCAACCAACGGGTAGACGCAACTGGCCTGGCTTTACCATAAATGCCAGAAATCATCTGTTTTTCACTTAACCTTTTACTGCAGTGGGCTAAATCAAGTGTTTCTGGGTACAGATGTCTTAAACAAATCTACTTTGAAACAAAAGTATCCACCTCACACACATGGTTATGGAATTTAAAAAAAATAAGACACCTGTACCATGTCAGATATAGAGTTGAAATGTATTACATTTTGAGTTTGCATCCCAATATTACATCACAGAAGACTGAAATATAACAAACGGTTTGACGTATAAACACTGAATTTTCTGCATAAAAAAAAAAAAAAGTTTTACTAATTATGAAATTATCAAAAATATGAATAACTTTCCACCCATGAGGCCACTAAGTAATTTGCAGGAAAGGGGATGAAGCAGAAATATCAGTTTGAGGCAAGGCCTACTGGAATTGTTTGCAGTTCTGTTTTTAACTCGACGTACGTGACTGTGTGCTGTGTGACACTAGTGTAGGCCTATGTGATGGTAGGTCACAGCATTGTGAAGTTCAACCTCACACTGTCATTAACGTTCTGTGTCATGGTGACAAAATGCACCATGACACAGAGTTTGGTTCCTTTGACATGTTGACTTATACAGGCACATGATAGGCCGTGTTTTGATACGATGTTGTCCTGGAAACCAACGCTGTTGTCCTGCAAACCGACTCATAAGATACTGCTGATCAAAGACTCAGAGGTCAGTGAGAATGTAAATGTCATACTACTGGACAGTAACGTTGATTGACACAGGGCTGCTAATTACATCAAACTGGTACAAAATATATAAACTCAGCAAAAAAAGAAATGTCCCTTTTTCAGGTGTTGGCAGCATCATACTGTGGGGAAATTTTTCAGTGGCAGGAACAGGGAGACTAGTCAGGATTAAGGGAAATATAAACGGAGCAAAGTACAGAGAGATCCTTGATAAAAACCTGTTCCAGAGCGCTCAGTACCTCAGACTAGGAGTGAAAGTTCACCTTCCAACAGGACAATGACCCAAAGCACACAGCCAAGAAAACGCAGGAGTGGCTTAGGGACAAGTCTCTGAATGTCCTTGAACCCGCTCGAACATCTCTGAAGAGACATGACAATATCTGTGCAGCGACGCTCCCCATCCAACCTGACAGAGCTTGAGAGTATCTGCAAATTAGAATGGGAGAAACTCCCCAAATACAGATGTGCCAAGCTTGTAGTGTCATACCCAAGAAGACTTGAGGCTGTAATCGCTGCCAAAGGCGCATCAACAAAGTTCTGAGTAAAGGGTCTGAATAGTTATGTAAATATGATATTTCTGTTTTTTTGTTCTAAAAACTTGTTTCTGGGGTCATTATGGGGTATTGTGATGTCATGATGGGGTATTGTGATGTCATTATGGGGTATTGTGATGTCATTATGGGGTATTGTGATGTCATGATGGGGTATTGTGATGTCATTATGGGGTTTTGTGTTTAGATTGATAAGGGGGAAAAAACTATTGAATTCAGAATAAGGCTTTAACGTAACAAAATACATTCCGAATCCACTGTAGGTAAGGGTTTGTACGGCTGAAATGATGTCAGCTAAACGGTGAGGGTCAAGGAGTTTTTCCTGGACCAGGAAGTAAAAGTTCTGACATGAGTGGACATAGCATACAGTGACATTCATTGGTTGAAAAAATACCCAATTGTCATACTTGAGATTGTTAGGCATACCACCCCATTCACGAAAATGGTTCGCTCCTACAGACAGTGAGTCACGTGGCCGTGGCTTGCTATATAAAGCCGTAGACAGGCATAGAAGCCTTCAGTTACTGTTCAATTTGAATGTTAGGATGGGCAAAACGAGTGACCTAAGCGTCATTGAGCGTGGTATGATCGTCGGTGCCAGGAGCGCCGGTTCCAGTATCTCAGAAACGTCTGGCCCCCTGGGCTTTTCACGCACAACAGTGTCTAAGGTTTACCAAGAATGGTGCGACAAACAAAAAACATCCAATCAGCGGCAGTCCTGTGGGTGAAAACAGCGTGTTGATGAGAGGTCGAAGGAGAATGGCAAGAATCGTTCAAGCTAACAGGAGGGCCACAAACAGACAAACAACGTGGCAGTATAACAGTGGTGCGCAGAACGGCATCTCGGAACACACAACTTGTCGGTCCTTGTCACGGATTGGCTATTTGCAGAAGACGACCACATCAGGCTCCACTCCTATCAGCTAAAAACAAGAAGAAGCTGCTCCAGTGGGCACAGAAACACCACCAATGGACAAGTGGGGAGTGGAAAAACATTGTCTGATGAATCCCAGTTCCTGTTGAGTCATGCTGATGGCAGAGTCAGGATTTGGCGTAAGCGGCATGAGTCCATGGACCCATCCTGCCCGGTGTCAACGGTACAGGCTGGTGACGATGGAGTAATGGAATGGTTTCCTGGAACACGTTAGGGTCCCTTGATACCAATTGAGAAACATTTGACTGCCACATCTTGTAGAGTCCTGCACCAAATAATTCATGATGTTTTGGAGGTAAAGTACTAGATGGGTGTACCTAATAAACTGGCCTACGTGTACCTAATAAACTGGCCTACTGATTGTATACTGTAGTCCTATGTAGCTCATACTGTATTTATCTTTTGATGCATATTGTTTTATCCTTCGCAAGAAGATGAAGGGGGTGGGGATCAAGCTGCTTCCCTGTCTCACCCCACTGCCCCGGGGAAAGAATTGTAATTTCAACAGCACACCTGTTGTTTGTTTTACATTAACGAGTCAATTCTTTCCAATGTGTCAATTACTGTAAATATATTTGAGTTTTCTCATGATTTGGTTGGGTCTAATTGTGTTGCTGTCATGGGGCTCTGTTGGGTCTGTTTGTGAACAGAGCCCCAGGACCAGCTTGCTTAGGGGACTCTTCTCCAGGTTCATCTCTCTGTAGGGGATGACTTTGTTATGGAAGGTTAGCGAATCGCTTCCTTTTAGGTGGTTGTAGAATTGATCCCCTCTCTCATTATAAAGAGAGAGAGAGAGACACAGAGAGAGCGAGAGAGAGGGAGAGGGAGAGCGAGAGAGAAACCTTGGTTGTATTGTCTGATGTCCAAAACCACAGCTGCTCATCTGATATTGTTCATCATTTTGACAGGATCTGTTTGTGACTTTAACAGCTGCAGTACATATCGTCATGTTCCACCAGAGCACTCTTCGGTTTTGCTCGTTGCTACTGAATATATTTGTGTTTTCCTTTTTTCTTGTTCCTCTGGACATTTGATTGGACGGCGTCTGGCTCTCTGCTCTGCCCGTGTCGTCTTTCGGACCGAATGACATTTTAGCACAAGCAAAGCAAAGATTTAAGGGTGAATTATTTTTGAATGACTGATCGTGTAAAAACCTCATGCGGCTTCCGGATTGCAAACATCTGTGCTCTGAGGCCGCATTGCAAACCATCCCCTCTAAATAGGGCTGTCTATTTCTGTTGGGCTGCAGGGAAACATGTGTTTGACATCAGTGTCACTCTCAGATGTTATTCAGTGGTGTGGTAGTAGGTCTTTCTTCACTCTATGTCCCCTAAGGAGCTTCTGTCCCCGCTCCACTAGGGGAGATGGAGGAAGATTAATTATTTGTGTGTCCCAAATGGCAACCTATTCCCTTTATTATGTGTCCCAAATTGCAACCTATTCCCTTTATAATGTGTCCCAAATGGCAACCTAATCCCTTTATAATGTGTCCCAAATGGCAACCTATTCCCTTTATAATGTGTCCCAAATGGCAACCTATTCCCTTTATAATGTGTCCCAAATGGCAACCTATTCCCTTTATAATGTGTCCCAAATGGCAACCTATTCCCTTTATAATGTGTCCCAAATGGCAACCTATTCCATTTATAATGTGTCCCAAATGGCAACCTATTCCATTTATAATGTGTCCCAAATGGCAACCTATTCCATTTATAATGTGTCCCAAATGGCAACCTATTCCCTTTATAATGTGTCCCAAATGGCAACCTATTCCCTTTATAATGTGTCCCAAATGGCAAAATATTCCCTTTATAATGTACATTCTGATGACAAGGTCGGCTGTAACTACGCCCGGCCTAGCATTTAAAAAAATACTTTTTAATGCCCAACTGTTGAAACTAGCTTAAGGTAAAAATAAAAAAAAGATCAAATATACCTGATTTTCGAAACCTTTTAAATTGGATTTAGATAAATAGATGACTTTAGATGGATATAACTCATTGCCATTGAGTGCATTTCAAAGTGGTCAACCGTGTGGGGATTCCTATGGGTTGGGAGTGATCAGCCAATGATCAGTGAGTATTGTCTTCTTCAAATTGGATTGCCTATGGTTTGTAAACCAATGACTAAGGTAACATCCAGGAGCCAAGACAAAGATTTATACCAGGACGTTGGTCCCAAGACCCAAACTCAGTGAGTTGAGTTGAGACCATGAGTACGGTTCCATGCACACAACAACACAATCATTGTGGATAGTCAGATTAATATAATAGTTTGTTTGAAACGTTTACATGCTTTGCAAAAAATATAACATTTCCCTAATAATACTGTTTCCATGGACACATCTGAAATCAGGCTACCTGATAGGATGGCACTTAAATAAATGCAGAAAATTGCCAATCCAAATAAATGTTCTATCACAGCAACCATGTTATGTTTGCGAAGCCTATTTGATTCTGAATTGGAGAAGAACATTTTTGTACTATTTCTAAGATATTTTTTTCTTTCTGAACTCACATCACTCGGGCATAAGGAGGAGGCTTACTCTAACGGTGCTGGCACATGCACAGATAAAATACAATGCTGGAATGCCAATTAAGCTGTTTAAGTGTCCTAATAAGTGTCCTAATAATTCAAAAGACTGACCTTCTGCAAATGTTGATGTAAGCAGAGTAAAGTGTTTACTTGACTATTAATGCCATACTCGGCCTACTGACACAATCACTTTGAATTACTCCATGACAAGTTAGAGACCGGATTTATGTGGTTCCTTTCTTCAATTGTAAGAAACTAAAGGAAACTAAAGTAAACTTCAGTACAGTATAATACAGTACAAGTAGAGCACAGTCCGGTAGAGTACAGTAGAGTACAGTACAGCAGAGCACAGTCCGGTAGAGTTCAGTACAGTAGAGAACAGTAGAGCACAGTAGAGCACAGTCCGGTAGAGTTCAGTACAGTAGAGAACAGTAGAGCACAGTAGAGCACAGTCCGGTAGAGTTCAGTACAGTAGAGAACAGTAGAGCACAGTAGAGCACAGTCCGGTAGAGTTCAGTACAGTAGAGCACAGTCCGGTAGAGTTCAGTACAGTAGAGTACAGTACAGTAGAGCACAGTACAGTAGAGCACAGTCCGGTAGAGTACAGTAGAGTACAGTACAGTAGAGCACAGTCCGGTAGAGTACAGTAGAGTACAGTACAGTAGAGCACAGTACAGTAGAGCACAGTCCGGTAGAGTACAGTAGAGTACAGTACAGTAGAGCACAGTCCGGTAGAGTACAGTAGAGTACAGTACAGCAGAGCACAGTCCGGTAGAGTTCAGTACAGTAGAGAACAGTAGAGCACAGTAGAGCACAGTCCGGTAGAGTTCAGTACAGTAGAGAACAGTAGAGCACAGTAGAGCACAGTCCGGTAGAGTACAGTACAGTAGAGCACAGTCCGGTAGAGTACAGTAGAGTACAGTACAGCAGAGCACAGTCCGGTAGAGTTCAGTACAGTAGAGAACAGTAGAGCACAGTAGAGCACAGTCCGGTAGAGTACAGTAGAGTACAGTACAGTAGAGCACAGTCCGGTAGAGTTCAGTACAGTAGAGAACAGTAGAGCACAGTAGAGCACAGTCCGGTAGAGTACAGTACAGTAGAGAACAGTAGAGCACAGTCCGGTAGAGTACAGTAGAGTACAGTAGAGCACAGTCCGGTAGAGTACAGTACAGTAGAGCACAGTCCGGTACAGTACAGTACAGTAGAGAACAGTAGAGCACAGTCCGGTAGAGTTCAGTACAGTAGAGTACAGTAGAGCACAGTCCGGTAGAGTACAGCACAGTAGAGAACAGTAGAGCACAGTCCGGTAGAGTACAGTAGAGTACAGTAGAGCACAGTCCGGTAGAGTACAGTACAGTAGAGCACAGTCCGGTACAGTACAGTACAGTAGAGAACAGTAGAGCACAGTCCGGTAGAGTACAGTACAGTAGAGTACAGTAGAGCACAGTCCGGTACAGTACAGTACAGTACAGTAGAGAACAGTAGAGCACAGTCCGGTAGAGTACAGTAGAGTACAGTAGAGCACAGTCCGGTAGAGTACAGTACAGTAGAGAACAGTAGAGCACAGTCCGGTAGAGTACAGTACAGTAGAGAACAGTACATTATAGAGGTCTATGTTTTGTCTAAATAGATGTCAATGTTTGGGCTCTTGGAGGGTGGCTATCCATTTGAATACTCTATATCTTTTCCTTAAGCACTTGTCCACTACCCACACGGTGGTCCTCTGTAGCTCAGTTGGTAGAGCATGGCGCATGCAACTTTAAAATTGAGATGGCACAGGCAGCACCACTGAGGCTGTCACAGACGTCATAATGGCACAGAAACAAAGACAAGACCTCTATATATCTCTATGGTGTAAATTGTTTAGGTCCTGACTGTTTTGGTTTGGACCATTTTGATTTATTTTGAACTTTAAAAAATCCCCATAGCTAACATATGGTTGGCTGTCTTTTATTTGGACAGATGCACATCCCAGAAAACATGTATTTGTCCCAAAACCGTACTTGACATATTTCTTGATAAATAAGAGGTTCGGTAGTAAATGTCTCAAAAATACATGAAGATTTACCAACTTGCTCACTCATTTTCTCTTAAATGTTTGCAGACAGACTACTCATCATGTAGCTATGCTGGAGATGGGTGTAATCCCATACGTTTGTTGATGCCTTGGATTGAATTAGAACATGATAGAAATTAATTACGTAAGTTTGGAGACCCCTATGTTTTTTTTCTTTCCAATCGTTTTTTTGGGGGGTTGGACTGCAATTTGTACCACTTCTGTAGAATTACCCATATAAGGGTTCCATTGAAAGATGGAACCGACAGAGAGGGCTGCCTCGCTTCTAGCCCTTAGGAAACTTTGCAGTATTTTTTATTTTATTTCTTACATTGTTAGCCCATAAAATCTTAAGTGTTATTACATACAGCCGGAAAATAACTATTGGATATCAGAGTGACGTAAACTTACCAACACTACGACCAGGAATACGACTTTCCCCAAGCGGATCCTTTGTCTGAACCACCCAGGGCATTTGAACTGATTCCAGAGGCTGACCCAAAACAACGCCTCCGGGGAAGAGGAAGACAGAGCGGTCTTCTGGTCAGACTTCGGAGGTGCGCACACCACCCACCGCTTCTGAGTATATTACTCGCTAATGTCCAGTCTCTAGATAACAAGCTCAACAAAATCAGGGCAAGGATTACTTTCCAGAGAGACATCAGGGATTGTAACATACTCTGTTCCACGGAAACACGGCTCTCTCGGGATATTCTGTCGGAGTCAGTACAGCCACATGGATTCTTTGTGCGGCGCGCTGATAGGAATAAACATATCTCCGAAAAGAAGAAGGGCGGGGGTTGTCACGAGAATTTTCAATTCCAATGATAATAACTGACAGTCAATAGCTCTGACCAATCCCCGAGGTTTGTAAGACCAGGGGTTTAATAATAATTAGTCAAAGACTCAGCTTATGCAAAAAGAGAGTACAGTTATATATATATATATATATATATATATATATATATATATATATATATACACAGTTTATTCAGAGAATGTTCTAAAGTCCATTATACAAAGACATCCATTTTATTGCTGCGCACATACTTCCACACAAACAGTAGGTATCCTACGCACATACTTCCACACAAACAGTAGATATCCTACGTACATACTTCCACACAAACAGTAGGTATCCTACTCACATACTTCCACACAAACAGTAGGTATCCTACATACTTCCACACAAACAGTAGGTATCCTACTCACATACTTCCACACAAACAGTAGGTATCCTACGCACATAGTTCCACACAAACAGTAGGTGAGTTTTATCTCCATAGTTCTCACCACTGTGTATCACTACCCAGCCGACAGTTCCATTCCTCCGAGATTAGGGAGACCTTGAGAAGTGCTCCCTGTGCTCTCATAGGTTCCTCCGAGGCCTAGCCAGTTTTAATTGTTCTTCTGTATTTTCCTTCGGCACCCACATACAAGTTCAAATCCTAAGCTACGCCTTGCTCAGACAGTCTGTGTTTTTCCACGATACAGATACATTGTTAAACCTAATTCCGACTAAAACTACACACATCATCAGATTATAATTTTATGATTCTAATCAATTTCATACGGTTATAAGGTTTCAGAGTGGAATTATTTTATTATTATCTTTCAACATATACATTATTTTATCAGGGGTGTATGTTTCATGATTATTAACGACTCATGGTGTAATTGTAACAACACACAGGAACTCATGTCCTTTTGTTCACCTGACCTAGAATTCCTCACAGTCAAATGCCGACCATAATATCTCCCAAGATAACTATTTTCGGTTATTTTCACAGCTGTGTATATCTCCCCTCAAGCTGATACCACAACGGCCTTCAAGGAACTTCACTGGAATTTATGCAAACTGGAAACCATATATCCTGAGGCTGCATTTATTGTAGTTAACAAAACAAATTTGAGAACAAGGCTACCTAAATTCTATCAGCATATAGACTGTAGCACTCACGCTGGAAAAACACTGGATCACTGCCACTCTAACTTCTGCAATGCGTACAAGGGTCTCCCCCTCCCTCCTTTCGGCAAATCTGACCACGACACTATTTTGCTCCTCCCTTCCTATAAGCAGAAACTCAAACAGGAAGTACCGTGCTAAGGACTATTCAATGCTGGTCTGACCAATCGGAATCCACACTTCAAGATTGTTTTCATCATGCGTAATGGGATATGTTCCGGGTAGCCTCGGAGAATAATATCGATGTATATGCTGATACGGTGAGTGAGTTTATAAGGAAGTGTATAGGAAATGTTATAACCACTGTGACTATTAAAACCTTCCCTAACCAGAAACCGTGGATTGATGGCGGAATTCGCACAAAACAGGAAGTGTGAACCACCGCATTTAACCATGGAAAGGTGACTTGGAATAGGGCCGAATACAAACAGTGTAGTTATTCCCTCCTCAAGGCAATCAAACAAGCAAAATGACAGTATAGAGACTGTGACGACCCTCCCACTCTGTCTGCCGAATTCTTTCTCTTTGCTTTTGTTTTCCTTACATGGCTCTCGCGGGATATGTTGTCGGAATCAGTACAGCCACATGGATTCTTTGTGCGTTGCGCTGATACAGATCTGTGGTGGTGAGCTGCCACAACTCCTCACTCCATCTTACAGATATGTGGTGGTGAGCTGCCACAACTCCTCACTCCATCTTACAGATCTGTGGTGGTGAGCTGCCACAACTCCTCACACTCCATCTTACAGATCTGTGGTGGTGAGCTGCCACAACTCCTCACTCCATCTTACAGATCTGTGGTGGTGAGCTGCCACAACTCCTCACTCCATCTTACAGATCTGTGGTGGTGAGCTGCCACAACTCCTCACTCCATCTTACAGATCTGTGGTGGTGAGCTGCCACAACTCCTCACTCCATCTTACAGATCTGTGGTGGTGAGCTGCCACAACTCCTCACTCCATCTTACAGATCTGTGGTGGTGAGCTGCCACAACTCCTCACTCCATCTTACAGATCTGTGGTGGTGAGCTGCCACAACTCCTCACTCCATCTTACAGATCTGTGGTGGTGAGCTGCCACAACTCCTCACTCCATCTTACAGATCTGTGGTGGTGAGCTGCCACAACTCCTCACTCCATCTTACAGATCTGTGGTGGTGAGCTGCCACAACTCCTCACTCCATCTTACAGATCTGTGGTGGTGAGCTGCCACAACTCCTCACTCCATCTTACAGATCTGTGGTGGTGAGCTGCCACAACTCCTCACTCCATCTTACAGATCTGTGGTGGTGAGCTGCCACAACTCCTCACTCCATCTTACAGATCTGTGGTGGTGAGCTGCCACATCTCCTCACTCCATCTTACAGATCTGTGGTGGTGAGCTGCCACAACTCCTCACTCCATCTTACAGATCTGTGGTGGTGAGCTGCCACAACTCCTCACTCCATCTTACAGATCTGTGGTGGTGAGCTGCCACAACTCCTCACTCCATCTTACAGATCTGTGGTGGTGAGCTGCCACAACTCCTCACTCCATCTTACAGATCTGTGGTGGTGAGCTGCCACAACTCCTCACTCCATCTTACAGATCTGTGGTGGTGAGCTGCCACAACTCCTCACTCCATCTTACAGATCTGTGGTGGTGAGCTGCCACAACTCCTCACTCCATCTTACAGATCTGTGGTGGTGAGCTGCCACAACTCCTCACTCCATCTTACAGATCTGTGGTGGTGAGCTGCCACAACTCCTCACTCCATCTTACAGATCTGTGGTGGTGAGCTGCCACAACTCCTCACTCCATCTTACAGATCTGTGGTGGTGAGCTGCCACATCTCCTCACTCCATCTTACAGATCTGTGGTGGTGAGCTGCCACAACTCCTCACTCCATCTTACAGATCTGTGGTGGTGAGCTGCCACAACTCCTCACTCCATCTTACAGATCTGTGGTGGTGAGCTGCCACAACTCCTCACTCCATCTTACAGATCTGCGGTGGTGAGCTGCCACAACTCCTCACTCCATCTTACAGATCTGTGGTGGTGAGCTGCCACAACTCCTCACTCCATCTTACAGATCTGCGGTGGTGAGCTGCCACAACTCCTCACTCCATCTTACAGATCTGTGGTGGTGAGCTGCCACAACTCCTCACTCCATCTTACAGATCTGCGGTGGTGAGCTGCCACAACTCCTCACTCCATCTTACAGATCTGTGGTGGTGAGCTGCCACAACTCCTCACTCCATCTTACAGATATGTGGTGGTGAGCTGCCACAACTCCTCACTCCATCTTACAGATATGTGGTGGTGAGCTCAACCAGCTCTCACAGTCCACGTTTCTCAAACGTCATTTCAATGTTTAAGGTTAAGTCTATGGAATAGTTTATGGAATATCTGCATATTTTTTTAAGGATAGGGCTTTTAGGCAATACCTGTAAAATCTTAACGTTGATATGAACTCTGAATGGTTATCCTAAGGGTTATGTTTTGGGATAAGCATTAAAACAACATTCTCAAAAACAATATTACGTTGCTGGATTTGAACATGCAATCATTGTCACCATAGTCAGATGCCTACACACATTCACTATCCCTGCCCACAATGCCCTAGCAATACCAAAACGTACTTGAAGGAAACAGTGCTCACTGTTGCCCCTTGTGGCCCGTTTCAACCTCATCTCCAGATGTCTTCAGACATGGAAGGACGTCGAATACTGACTTGTATCACGGCTGACCTGGCTGCCTGGCTCGGTGAGCTGCTAGAACTCCTCACTGCAGGGTGTAAATAAACACTGGAGACACATCCTGGCTACTCACACAGACAGTCAGACACACACACACACACACACAAACACACACACATTCTCTGTGACCCAGTTTCTAGTGTGTTGCAATCATAACATAGTTGTGGTTCTGTAAAGAGAACGCCCTCCTACCACGCCCTTCCAGCACCTTCCTAGTTAGGAGACTAATATTATACCTTTATTTGAGGTCAAAATAGAGCTCATTTTTAGGATCATTGATCACTCAAGGGCATGATTGGCTGGACAATCAATCCCAACAGTTTAGTTTTCTGCTGCTGATGTTCAGGTGACGACGGACCAGAGACAGCAGCAAACAGGTTGGGGGCTAAAGTACTGTAAGAGCAACGTTAGTTACTGAAGTTATACTTTAAATCCCTTCTTCTTGAGCAAAAACATTTATGTTTTGAAATCATCATTAGAAGCATTTACTCTGCCTCACTGAGCCTCTCTACCCTGCTCTGGTCCATGGCAGTGGCCTCTCTACCCTGCTCTGGTCCATGGCAGTGGCCTCTCTACCCTGCTCTGGTCCATGGCAGTGGCCTCTCTACCCTGCTCTGGTCCATGGCAGTGGCCTCTCTACCCTGCTCTGGTCCATGGCAGTGGCCTCTCTACCCTGCTCTGGTCCATGGCAGTGGCCTCTCCCCAGTCTCTACTACAATACTGTACAATAATGAAGGCCTACATTATCTGAAGATGATTGAGGTGAGCGGTTCAGCACTGTGATCTACAGCCAAATTGAGACAACTTTCAACATGTTTTGACGAGAGAGAGACAAAGAGGGGGAGAGAGAGAGGGGGGGGGGGGATAGAGAGAGACAAAACACGTCTGATATGCTGTTTATCAAAGCTCTTTGGATAGAGCTTGAGAACGACAATGTTGCTATTTCGATTTGTTCTGTTTTAAAGTATTTAATATTTGTCATATTGAATGCTAAAGCTTCAGTCCCTGTCTATATCCCCCATCAGTCCAGAGGAAGGGTTTCTCTCCCTGTAATTTCAGTCCTCATTTTTCCACCAGAACCAGTCCATCTTACAGTGTGGTGGTGAGCTGCCACAACTCCTCACTACAAGGACCAGTCCATCTTACAGCTATGTGGTGGTGAGCTGCCACATCTCCTCACTACAAGGACCAGTCCATCTTACAGATATGTGGTGGTGAGCTGCCACATCTCCTCACTACAAGGACCAGTCCATCTTACAGCTCAACTAGATCTCACAGTCCCACGTCAGAATTAGACGTTCATCCACGTTTCTCAAACGTCAAATTTCGAAGTTGTTCCAAATGTCATATTTTAAAGTGTTGAAGGTTAGGTATCTGGATTAACTGCACATTTTTAAGGTTAGGGTATTTAGGCATTAACTGTGAAATCTTAAGGTTAGACATGAACTCTGAATGGTTAACCTAAAGGTTAAGTTTTGGGATGAGCGTTAATACAAATATAAATAAAAAACAGCTTTCTATGACTGGATTTGAACATGCAACCACTGGCACCAGAGGACGATAATTACATACAACTGCCATCCCTGCCCACAATGTCCTAGTAAAACTTAAAACGTACTTGAAGGTAACAGTGCTCACTGTTGCCCCTAGTGTCCAGTTTCAACTTCTTCTCCCAACGTCCTCACACATGGAAAGATGTTGAATACTGACTTGTATCACGGGCGACCTGACTGGGTGAACTGCCACAAGTCCTCACTGCAAGGACCACACCATTTTATAGCCATGTGTGGGGAGATGCTAAACCTCCTCAATGCACGGTGTGAATAAACACCAGACACACATCCTGGATACTCACACACGGACAAGTGCACGCACACACACACACACACACACACACACACACACTTTGTTTTGGTGAAATATCAGGACTTTTTGGAGTGTCAAAATGTTTGACCATTAAAAATCCTATTTTCCCTAAAAACCCTAATCTTAACCTTAACCCTTAACCTAACCCTAACCTATAACCTCTAAAATCCCTAAGGCTAACCGTAACCACAAAAGCCCTAACCTTAACGCTTAGCCCTAATCTTAACCCCAAAACCCTAAATCTAACCCTTCAGCTTAAAATAGCTTTGGAACAAATGCAGGACCTGAAAAAAGAGATGGAGAAAAAACAAGGACATTCAGGTGAAATGTTAGAACATTGAGATCCTGAAAATGTAGGAACACACACGCACGCACACATTCTCTGTGACCCACTTTCTAGTGTGTTGCAATCATAACATAGTTGTGGTTCTGTAAAGAGAACGCCCTCCTACCACGCCCTTCCAGCACCTTCCTAGTTAGGAGACTAATATTATACCTTTATTTGAGGTCAAAATAGAGCTCATTTTTAGGATCATTGATCACTCAAGGGCATGATTGGCTGGACAATCAATCCCAACAGTTTAGTTTTCTGCTGCTGATGTTCAGGTGACGACGGACCAGAGACAGAAGCAAACAGGTTGGGGGCTAAAGTACTGTAAGAGCAACGTTAGTTACTGAAGTTATACTTTAAATCCCTTCTTCTTGAGCAAAAACATTTATGTTTTGAAATCATCATTAGAAGCATTTACTCTGCCTCACTGAGCCTCTCTACCCTGCTCTGGTCCATGGCAGTGGCCTCTCTACCCTGCTCTGGTCCATGGCAGTGGCCTCTACCCTGCTCTGGTCCATGGCAGTGGCCTCTCTACCCTGCTCTGGTCCATGGCAGTGGCCTCTCTACCCTGCTCTGGTCCATGGCAGTGGCCTCTCTACCCTGCTCTGGTCCATGGCAGTGGCCTCTCTACCCTGCTCTGGTCCATGGCAGTGGCCTCTCCCCAGTCTCTACTACAATACTGTACAATAATGAAGGCCTACATTATCTGAAGATGATTGAGGTGAGCGGTTCAGCACTGTGATCTACAGCCAAATTGAGACAACTTTCAACATGTTTTGACGAGAGAGAGACAAAGAGGGGGGGAGAGAGAGGGGGGGATAGAGAGAGACAAAACACGTCTGATATGCTGTTTATCAAAGCTCTTTGGATAGAGCTTGAGAACGACAATGTTGCTATTTCGATTTGTTCTGTTTTAAAGTATTTAATATTTGTCATATTGAATGCTAAAGCTTCAGTCCCTGTCTATATCCCCCATCAGTCCAGAGGAAGGGTTTCTCTCCCTGTAATTTCAGTCCTCATTTTTCCACCAGGACCAGTCCATCTTACAGTGTGGTGGTGAGCTGCCACAACTCCTCACTACAAGGACCAGTCCATCTTACAGCTATGTGGTGGTGAGCTGCCACATCTCCTCACTACAAGGACCAGTCCATCTTACAGATATGTGGTGGTGAGCTGCCACATCTCCTCACTACAAGGACCAGTCCATCTTACAGCTCAACTAGATCTCACAGTCCCACGTCAGAATTAGACGTTCATCCACGTTTCTCAAACGTCAAATTTCGAAGTTGTTCCAAATGTCATATTTTAAAGTGTTGAAGGTTAGGTATCTGGATTAACTGCACATTTTTAAGGTTAGGGTATTTAGGCATTAACTGTGAAATCTTAAGGTTAGACATGAACTCTGAATGGTTAACCTAAAGGTTAAGTTTTGGGATGAGCGTTAATACAAATATAAATAAAAAACAGCTTTCTATGACTGGATTTGAACATGCAACCACTGGCACCAGAGGACGATAATTACATACAACTGCCATCCCTGCCCACAATGTCCTAGTAAAACCTAAAACGTACTTGAAGGTAACAGTGCTCACTGTTGCCCCTAGTGTCCAGTTTCAACTTCTTCTCCCAACGTCCTCACACATGGAAAGATGTTGAATACTGACTTGTATCACGGGCGACCTGACTGGGTGAACTGCCACAAGTCCTCACTGCAAGGACCACACCATTTTATAGCCATGTGTGGGGAGATGCTAAACCTCCTCAATGCACGGTGTGAATAAACACCAGACACACATCCTGGATACTCACACACGGACAAGTGCACGCACACACACACACACACACACACTTTGTTTTGGTGAAATATCAGGACTTTTTGGAGTGTCAAAATGTTTGACCATTAAAAATCCTATTTTCCCTAAAAACCCTAATCTTAACCTTAACCCTTAACCTAACCCTAACCTATAACCTCTAAAATCCCTAAGGCTAACCGTAACCACAAAAGCCCTAACCTTAACGCTTAGCCCTAATCTTAACCCCAAAACCCTAAATCTAACCCTTCAGCTTAAAATAGCTTTGGAACAAATGCAGGACCTGAAAAAAGAGATGGAGAAAAAACAAGGACATTCAGGTGAAATGTTAGAACATTGAGATCCTGAAAATGTAGGAACACACACGCACGCACACATTCTCTGTGACCCACTTTCTAGTGTGTTGCAATCATAACATAGTTGTGGTTCTGTAAAGAGAACGCCCTCCTACCACGCCCTTCCAGCACCTTCCTAGTTAGGAGACTAATATTATACCTTTATTTGAGGTCAAAATAGAGCTCATTTTTAGGATCATTGATCACTCAAGGGCATGATTGGCTGGACAATCAATCCCAACAGTTTAGTTTTCTGCTGCTGACGTTCAGGTGACGACGGACCAGAGACAGCAGCAAACAGGTTGGGGGCTAAAGTACTGTAAGAGCAACGTTAGTAACTGAAGTTATACTTTAAATCCCTTCATCCCGTTTCCGTTTTGAAATCAAACCAAAGTTAGACGCGTTTACTCCTCACTGAGCCTCTCTACCCTGAGATTCCTCCTAGCTCTGGTCCATGGCAGTGGCCTCCCTACAGACTTTGATACATTAGAGTACCACAGTATGAGTCATAATATCTATATAACCTTGCAGTCAAACAAGGAAATTGTTCCAATCTTTCCCCACCATTCATTTTCCCATAGGGGAATTTAGAAACACTCTCTAGGACAAGGTGACTTTTATCAATATATTCACCTGTATTTACCCCCCCCCCCCCAAATGAAATGCTAATGTGGCTATCATAAAGAACTACAAATGCCATGAGGACCAGGATGAGACTACTGAATCGAGGCAAAGGTAAGAACCTCCGGATTAACAATCTAATGTGGGCTAGATTTACTAATTAATAAATTGACAACGATTGGAACAATTTCCCTGTTTTGACCGCTAGGTTTCATGGGTATTGTGACAGCTCAACTGTGTGTGTGTGTGTGGGGGGGGGGGGTCTATAAATGCACAATAACGATACGCTGTCTGAAGATGATCTCTTTCCAATATCACCATTAGGTCAGGAGGATGTTGAGAGTAGCATCATTTAAAGAAATAGAACGTGGGTTAAACCACAGGAAGAAACGTTGAAACACTAGACCCTCTGAAAAGCCATAGACACTAACCAAATGATGGGCTCTACATAGGTTTTTAAAGCCCCCTTTGAAGGAGTATGGTTTGTGTGTGTGTGTGTGTGTGTGTGTGTGTGTGTGTGTGTGTGTGTGTGTGTGTGTGTGTGTGTGTGTGTGTGTGTGTGTGTGTGTGTGTGTGTGTGTGTGTGTGTGTGTGTGTGTGTGTGTGTGTGTGTGTGTGTGTGTGTGTGTGTGTGTGTGTGTGTGTGTGTGTGTGTGTGTGTGTGTGTGTGTGTGTGTGTGTGTGTGTGTGTGTGTGTGTGTGTGTGTGTGTGTGTGTGTGTGTGTGTGTGTGTGTGTGTGTGTGTGTGTGTGTGTGTGTGTACGTGTGCAATAACTACTGTGGGATGGGTACGCTGACATTATCTAGCTCTCCAACCAAGGTGCATGAATTGAGAAGCATGTGAAGTGAAGAGGAAATTCAGCAAGTCTTAGAAAACTATATTTATTCTTTTTTTTAAATAATAAAACCAATGCGTTTCGGTGCTTGGCTTTTATCAGGGTTTTTCCTCTAACTAATAAACCAGTCAGGATCAATATCACCTCTCCTTCCACAGTCTTTTCACCGTAATATAGACATCTCTATCTCTTCACCTGGCTGTGTGATATTAGAGGTGTGTCCCTCCTGCTCTCAGTTTCAGGCAGCTGTAGGTGTGTCGATGTCCTCCTGACAGGCACACTTCTCCCTTCGGGCAAAAAATGTCAACATACATAATTATTCTGAAGTTTGGGCTAGTTTCAATTCGATCGCCCATTTTTGGCTATGCGCCCTTTTTTAAAGGCAATGTTTCCGAATTTGCGGAGACTTGCATTTACGGTAAAACAGCTGCATATATCGGCTCAATCGGGAATGTACTTTTGAATGTCAATTGCACTACGATGCAGTCCGGTATGAATTTAGACATTTATCAATGGAATCACATTGCATCAATGTGGCTGTTTAGTTTAATTATTAAAAAATACACCCTGTACACAGTTTGTGTCTCATTTTGGAGGTTTTTATTGAACTAGGCAAGTCAGTTAAGAACAAATTCTTATTTTTAATGATGGCCTACTGGGGAACAGTGGGTTAACTGCCTTGTTCAGGGGCAGAACGTCAGATTTTTACCTTGTCAGCTCGGGGGGTTTGATCCAGCAACCTTCCAGTTACTAGTCCAACACACTAGCCACTAGGCTGCCTGCCGCCCCAATAGGCTGCCTGCCGCCCCACTAGGCTGCCTGCCGCCCCACTAAGCCTTGGTTGATATCAAATTGAAGTCAACTCAATCCAATATCAACCAAAATTGGATGTTGGTTTTGACGTTTGCTTGTAGGCTGGGTGTCTCTAACAAACTGGAAGCTGTGGGATCATGCCATGGTAGACAGGAGTACTCTACACACAACACTATTACTGAGGTTAACTCGATGTTCCAAATGGTACCCTGTATAGTGCACCAAGGGCCCTGGTCAAAAGTAGTGTACTACTACCTATAGACTCTGGCTGAAAGTAGTGCACTACATAGGGAATAGGGGGCCATTTGGAACGCATTGTCTGACTGACTGCAGGGCTATGGTGACTCAATCCCTACCTACCTACCATCAGGGCAGGGAATGTATGGTTGACAAAATGATTGTGGCAATTACAGTATCATAGCGGTTAGTAATTAAAGTAGTAATCATAATTAAAAGATGAAGTATACATTGTGACATTTCAAAGACTTGGGTAAAAGTAATCAAATTACTGTATTATCACAAACTGGTGCAGACATAGAGCTTGTCCACAGGCGTAGCAATCCTCTACGCATATTGGCAAAATGATTTATTACTTTTTGGGGTATTTCCAAACCATACACTTGTTACTTTCCCCAACAAGAAAAACAAAAATGTCACTCAAACAGAAAGGGGACTAACAAAGAGTCGCTGACCAACAACCAATACAAAACAGGTGTAGTTTTAAGAGGGGTTCTGAAAGACACTCATGTGGGTGTCCACTGAAAGTTGCATAGCGACAACAACTGGGACCTAAAAGACACCCACAACGAGCACCCACTAAATTTTCCCAAGAAGAGGCAAACAAAAGACAAAACCCTACACCAAACATAAAGACCGGAAGAAACCAAAAAGGTGTCGCAAAACGGAAACCAGGGAAATCAGATTTTAAAAGGGAGCAACAACTAAAGGTGTCAACCCTATGCATCTACCAAGACAACTGGAGCACTTGGCCAGCCACACTTAAATATCAACTGGACCAGCTCAGGTGAAACACATTAACGAGATGGCAACATGCACAGGTGACACCAATCGGTGCGCCCTACATACTAACGAGCTAAATGTGCTGAAGTCCGACCTCAAAACATGAATGGAAAAAAAACAAAGCATGTAAACACACAAAATAATGCTAAGTTAAAAAAAAACTATACATTTTGAGTTATTTGGTAACCCAGCACTGGGTGAATATTGGACAGAACACACACTGGTTTATTTGGTAACCCAGCGCTGGGTGAATATTGGACAGAACACACACTGGGTTATTTGGTAACCCAGGCAGTTAACCCGCTGTTCCTAGGCCGTCATTGAAAATAAGAATTTGTTCTTAACTGACTTGCCTAGTTAAATAAAGGTCAAATAAATAAATAAATACATTTGGTAACCCAGCGCTGGGTGAATATTGGACAGAACACACACTGGGTTATTTGGTAACCCAGCGCTGGGTAAATATTGGACAGAACACACACTGGGTTATTTGGTAACCCAGCGCTGGGTAAATATTGGACAGAACACACACAGGGTTATTTGGTAACCCAGCGCTGGGTAAATATTGGACAGAACACACACTGGGTTATTTGGTAACCCAGCGCTGGGTAAATATTGGACAGAACACACACTGGGTTATTTGGTAACCCAGCGCTGGGTAAATATTGGACAGAACACACACTGGGTTATTTGGTAACCCAGCGCTGGGTGAATATTGGACAGAACACACACTGGGTTATTTGGTAACCCAGCGCTGGGTAAATATTGGACAGAACACACACGGGGTTATTTGGACTCAGTCAGTTGGGTTGCATGAATATCCCATCTGTTGTTTTTTTTGTTTTTTTTAACCATCAGTTAAGTTGAACCCAGCAGCTGAGTCTTTTTAAATTTAATCCATATGTTATTTCCAGGGGCGTGGCCTATTTGGTGGATGGCTTTCATATACTTATTTCTGGCCATCTGTAAGTGTAAATGCCATTCCTGTTCATCATGTTAAGTTTGTACACTGCAAATTTCAATTTAACATGGATATACACGTTACATATTGTAATGTAACGTTTGTTACATTATTAACACATAGGCTCTTGATGAACTCATACACATTAAAGCCCCAAAAGCGTTAGTGTACAACATTAACATGTGATAACAATACAACACAACAGATGAATCGGAATAACATTTACTTTCACAGGTGGTCAAAAATAACTATCTGAATGCCTTACTGAGCCACACCTACAGTCTTCTGAGCTGACCATCTGGGCCATATTGCAATAACCCAGCATCAATAACCCAGCATCAATAACCCAGCATCAATAACCCAGCAGTTTTTTAAAGAAATCAACCAAATTAAGTGACCCACTAAAAAAAAAATGCTGGGTTGTTTGATTGAACCAACTTCAAACAACCCAGCATTTTTTTGAGAGTGTGATCTGACCAGGAATAACTCAATTGCTGAGTTACAGTTTTTTTGCTGGTTTTGGTCACAAATAGCACATCATACGTACCAACAAAGTGCAACAGTGTGATTAGGGGGTCACTGGATGACCTTTGACCTTTTCATCTCAGGTCAAATGGATCCTGTGCCGTTTTGTTCTGAAAACGTAATAGTTCAGATAGATGAGGGTTTAGCTCCCACCTCTCACAATACAGTTGTCCAGGTGGGCATGGGTTAACAGCCCAGACACCACTCAGGTCACCTCAAGCATGTTGTAGTGCTGTGATCTCTGATCTCAGCACCATCTATGGACTGACTGAGAAGCAATTTAGCTTTGTTGCCTAAAGGACGTCATTAGTTAACAGTAGAGAAATGGTGAACCAGAGGGTCTGGCTGAAGGTGTTTGAAGTGTGTCTGGTTAATTAGTTGGTTTCTAGTAACACATACAGAAAAGACCGAGTTTTACTGCTCTGTGGAATAGTGTGCGTCACTGTGATTATGGGCCAAATGATAAAGGCATGACAATACAAAAGCATTTCCTATGAACTCCGTAGGACATTCACTTTCAGACGGGTGACACACACACATTCATACACACCACCAAGAAGTCTGTAGCAGCGAGAGCCAGCAATCACCCTCAGGACAGCAGCTTATCTCCTTTCATCTTCCACATCAGGTGTAATCATGGACAGTACCTTCACCCTTTCATCTCCCAGACCCCTGACCTCCCTGGCCCTGGTGCCCCCAGATCCCCTCTCCAAGATCCCACTGGT
>NC_088424.1:43898224-43953224 GCF_034236695.1 Oncorhynchus nerka | reverse complement strand
ACCTCTTCTTCCCTGTTTCAGATAGTTAGTTGTAATCAGTTTGATCTCCCTGTTTCAGATAGTTAGTTGTAATCAGTTTAATCTCCCTCTTCCAGGTAGTTAGTTGTAATCAGAGTTTCATTTCCCTTTCGGTTATTGTCAAGAGTCAGACTTCTATATAAGCATGGTATTATTATGCACCTACTCTGTTGAAACCAACAGAAGTCTTGTGAGTGAAATATATTCTCAACGAGAGCGAGAGCAGCAGTAGGCCAGAGGATCACAGAGGAAGATATTAGTCATGCCTTTGGAGTGGTCCTGTCTAATTTGGCATAACACACTCATAAACCATCATTGAAGTCACCATCCACTCCTAATAACCCAACGCCTCCTACACACATCCTACACCCCCCCCCCCCCCCCCTAAGAAAGACCCACTAAAACACCTACTGCCTTCCCATTTCCCTTGGAGAACTCTTAGTTAGGGCCTATGGGTATATAATATCAATGCTAGGTGTTCCATGCAGAAATGCATTCTGATGAAGAGACAGTGGTACTGTCCCCAGCCCAGTCACTTACGCTATTCCCCACCGGAGACCGACGATCAATCCCCGCCTCAAACTATTCTACCGTATCTGGCTCCTTAATAATTTCAGCATCTGCCTGAATAAAATATGCAAAAGGAGAGAAAAATAAATAATCCTCCTGTATGTTCTAAGGAGAAGCCAGGTATATAATAAGGGCAGCGTACCAGAGTCCGGGGGCTGTAATTTGGTTCTGTTTGGCGTCCGGGCCGGGGCGTTGGACGGATAAAAGTTCCTCCATTATGGTCAGGGTCAGAGGGAACACGAGGAACTGCATGACAACATCCCGGTCACGACCAGCGGTCAGGCCTCTATGTGTGTGTTTGTGGTGTGGTTGGAACCAGAAGTTCCTTTTACAACGATTGTAAAAGAAGGAACATTTGGACAAGTGGGGACGTTTCGCTGGTCCTCAAAAGGAAAAAGGCTTTTTTTTAGGCGTAGGGGTTAGAATTAGGGTTAGGGGTTGGGTTTTGGGGGGATAGGGGGGGTGCGGTCATAACATAACTAATCAGAGAGGAGTCAGAGACAGTGGTTCAGTGGCTCTATGTGTTTGTCCCCTCTTAACCACGCCTCAATCTAAATTAAGAAACATTTTCCAGTGAAATTACAGTGTATGACATACCCACCCCATCCTTGCAATTTAAATGATTTAGAGTTACATGTTGATGATGGGTGAAGTTAAACAATGCTGATACAAAGGAAGGAAGGAAGGAAGGAAGGAAGGAAGGAAGGAAGGAAGGAAGGAAGGAAGGAAGGAAGGAAGGAAGGAAGGAAGGAAGGAAGGAAGGAAGGAAGGAAGGAAGGAAGGAAGGAAGGAAGGAAGGAAGGAAAAGGAATGAAGGAAAAGGAAGGAAGGAAGAAGGGAGGGTTGGCTGGTTTAATTTCCCTGTTTCAGGTAGTTAGCTGTAATCAGTTTAATCTCCCTGTTTCAGATAGTTAGTTGTAATCAGTTTAATCTCCCTCTTCCAGGTAGTTGGCTGTAATCAGTTTAATCTCCCTGTTTCAGGTAGTTAGTTGTAATCAGTTTAATCTCCCTCTTCCAGGTAGTAAATTGTAATCAGTTTAATCTCCCTCTTCCAGGTAGTTAGCTGTAATCAGTTTAATCTCCCTCTTCCAGGTAGTTAGTTGCAATCAGAGTTTCATTTCCCTTTTTGGTAACGGTTGATTGATGTCTCTTGTCTCTTGAAATGACACGTAAACTGGGAAGACAGAATCCTGTTCTCTCTGCACAAAACAGAGCATGAAACGAGTTATTGTCAAGAGTCAGACTTCTATATAAGCATGGTATTATTATGCACCTACTCTGTTGAAACCAACAGAAGTCTTGTGAGTGAAATATATTCTCAACGAGAGCGAGAGCAGCAGTAGGCCGGAGGATCACAGAGGAAGACATCAGTCATGCCTTTGGAGTGGTCCTGTCTAATTTGGCATAACAAGCTCATAAACCATCATTGAAGTCACCGTCCACTCCTAATAACCCAACGCCTCCTACACACATCCTACACCCCCCTAAGAAAGACCCACTAAAACACCTACTGCCTTCCCATTTCCCTTGGAGAACTCTTAGTTAGGGCCTATGGGTATATAATATCAATGCTAGGTGTTCCATGCAGAAATGCATTCTGATGAAGAGACAGTGGTACTGTCCCCAGCCCAGTCACTTACGCTATTCCCCACCGGAGACCGACGATCAATCCCCGCCTCAAACTATTCTACCGTATCTGGCTCCTTAATAATTTCAGCATCTGCCTGAATAAAATATGCAAAAGGAGAGAAAAATAAATAATCCTCCTGTATGTTCTAAGGAGAAGCCAGGTATATAATAAGGGCAGCGTACCAGAGTCCGGGGGCTGTAATTTGGTTCTGTTTGGCGTCCGGGCCGGGGCGTTGGACGGATGAAAGTTCCTCCATTATGGTCAGGGTCAGAGGGAACACGAGGAACTGCATGACAACATCCCGGTCACGACCAGCGGTCAGGCCTCTATGTGTGTGTTTGTGGTGTGGTTGGAACCAGAAGTTCCTTTTACAACGATTGTAAAAGAAGGAAAATTTGGACAAGTGGGGACGTTTCGCTGGTCCCCACAAAGAAAAAGGCTTTTTTTAGGCGTAGGGGTTAGAATTAGGGTTAGGGGTTGGGTTTTGGGGGGATAGGGGGAGTGCGGTCATAACATAACTAATCAGAGAGGAGTCAGAGACAGTGGTTCAATGGCTCTATGTGTTTGTCCCCTCTTAACCACGCCTCAATCTAAATTAAGAAACATTTTCCAGTGAAATTACAGTATATGAAATACCCACCCCATCCTTGCAATTTAAATGATTTAGAGTTACATGTTGATGATGGGTGAAGTTAAACAATGCTGATACAAAGGAAGGAAGGAAGGAAGGAAGGAAGGAAGGAAGGAAGGAAGGAAGGAAGGAAGGAAAAGGAATGAAGGAAAAGGAAGGAAGGAAGGAAGGAAGGAAGGAAGGAAGGAAGGAAGGAAGGAAGGAAGGAAGGAAGGAAAAGGACGGAAGGAAGGAAGGAAGGAAGGAAGAGGAATGAAGGAAGGAAGGAAGGAAGGAAGGAAGGAAGGAAGGAAGGAAGGAAGGAAGGAAGGAAGAAAGGAAGGAAGGAAGGAAGGAAGGAAGGAAGGAAGGAAGGAAGGAAGGAAGGAAGGAAGGAAGGAAGGAAGGAAGGAAGGAAGGAAGGAAGGAGGGTTGGTTGGTTGGTTTAATTTCCCTCTTCCAGGTAGTTAGTTGTAATCAGTTTAATCTCCCTCTTCCAGGTAGTTAGTTGTAATCAGAGTTTCATTTCCCTTTCGGTTATTGTCAAGAGTCAGACTTCTATATAAGCATGGTATTATTATGCACCTACTCTGTTGAAACCAACAGAAGTCTTGTGAGTGAAATATATTCTCAAAGAGGGAGGGAGGGAGGGAGGGAGGGAGGGAGGGGGGGAGTAGGAGGGAGAGAGGGAGGGAGGGGGAGTAGGAGGGAGGGAGGGAGGGAGGGAGGGAGGGGGAGTAGGAGGGAGGGAGGGAGGGAGGGAGGATGAGGGAGGGAGGGAGGGGAGTAGGAGGGAGGGAGGGAGGGTTGGAATGACTGAAAGAGGGAGCTTCTCTTATTAATCTCTTTCTCTCTGTTGTATGTTGTTAAGAATGCAAAGGAGTAGGAGGGAGGGAGGGAGGGAGGGAGGGGGACTAGGAGGGAGGGAGGGAGGGAGGGGGAGTAGGAGGGAGGGAGGGAGGGGGAGTAGGAGGGAGGGAGGGAGGGAGGGAGGGAGGGAGGGAGGGGGAGTAGGAGGGAGGGAGGGAGGGAAGGAGGGAGGAGGGAGGGAGGGAGGGAGGGAGGGAGGGAGGGAGGGAGGGAGGGAGGGAGGGAGGGAGGGAGGGAGGGAGGGAGGGTTGGAATGACTGAAAGAGGGAGCTTCTCTTATTAATCTCTTTCTCTCTGTTGTATGTTGTTAAGAATGCAAATAGCTTTAGACAGATTTGTCATTTCCAAATATTTACAGGTTTTTACAAGTTATCTTTTTCTATATCTGCAAAACACATCAAATGAAATCTAATCTTTTAGGCCCCGAGATCTTTTGGAAGATTTGCTCATTAAATTGACGTAGGGCTTGATTTATGCCGCAGTGATGAATAGCCACACTTCAACACAACAACCAATTTAAAGGCAATGTTTCCGTGATCGTGCAGACTGCATTCATGGTAAACGCTGCGTATGTCAGCTCAATAGCACAGATGTCGACTTTATAACACAGTTCTTCAGCGCTACGGGATCGAATCAAGCCCTACGTCAATTTAATGAGCAATCTTCCAAAAGATTAGATTTCATTTGATGTGTTTTGCTGCGTTAGAGGGAATACTGTCTCCCACATGGCTTTCTCAGACCTGAGCAGAGAGAATTAATGAATAAATGTGTGAGAAAATATTCCACAAACCCATCAATGGCCAGAGAGAGAAACATTTAGTTTGCTTTGTGTTTAACAGCCTGTTCCACGCTAGAGTACAACTATGACCTGTTCCAGACAAATGATGTGGTACGTTACCTGTAAAAAATATGAGGAAAAGGTTATATGATCCCCTTTCAAACAGCCCCTGAATGACCACTTGTATGCAGGTAGACCACTGTTATACACTTGTAACTGGTACAGTGGGAGGAGTGGGGAGAGTTGTTAAACTACGGGGGCTGGTTTGCATTTCAAATTAGGGAGGTGTTAAACAATGGAAGTGTCAATGAATTTACCTGCAGAAGAGCAGAGGGCCATTCACACAGACCCATACCTGTATCTTGGTTACATGGCCTGTGAAAAAGGCAGTAATATGTTTGTTTTTTTTAAACCGCTACCCCTTTAAGAAATACAAAAAATAAAATAAAAGCAGGCAAATAGAAGCAGGCTTGGTAAATTAGGGTGGGTTTTGGTATGTGTATGAAAGGGATATGTAATCTGAAGCACAACAACACCGTGGCTTGCGTGGGATATTGCTCAACTGCAGCTGCAGTTCAGCTGGTAGAGCATGGTGCCTGCAATGACAGAATATTGAGTTTGATTCCTGGGACCACCCATATTTAAAATGCTTGCATGACTGTAAGTCGCGTTTGGATAAAAGTGTCTGCTAAAATGGCAGATATTATATTTTAAGCGTTAGGAGAGAGAGCTACTACAAGGTGGTTAATAGCATAAAACGTTGGGGGTAGTTGGATACTGCCCCCCCCCCCCCCACGCTATCTTGTCGGTATGTGATGGCTGCAGATGAAAGACGTGACATACACATTCCTCACCTGGGAATGCCTTCAACGAAAAAGAGCACTTGTTGGTACGTGTGAGTGACTCATGCAGCAGCCTGGGAACCTGTAAGTGTTTTGGTGCTGTAGGCTTTTAGCAGCCCTAGGCATTATCAGCCGTCAGCATTCTGACATCTCCTTATGTTTTAGAGGTATTGTCTGTCATACCTTCCTTCGAGAAGGATCGTTAGGCCTAATCCCCAATAATAGTGAAATACAGTAGAGTACAGTAGAGTACAGTACAGAACCTTGCCCCCATGACACACACAGACACTTGACAGGTCTCAGAGCAGGTATATGAGGAGTTGGCTTCCATTTGAGACATGGGTGGATTACACGGAGGCTGGTTTCCAAGGAGACGGATATGTTTTAGATAATAAGGTAAACAAACACCGAGCCTCTTTTCCATTTTTAATCCGAATGACAATAATATCTATTATTAAAGACTGACATTAAACATGTCCATAAGCATTATACCAATGTTTCTGACAGCGAAATGAGTAGACACTTTCCCTGAGATTTGAAGTTGTATTTTCGATTTGTACGTTGGTTTACTTTAAGTGCAAAGTAAATACAGCCGCTAGCGAAAGACTACACACCCTTTGCACAGTCTTAACATTTTGCTGCCTTATTAAAGTTAAATCTAAAAAAGGAATACATCACCCCCCCCCCCCCCCCCCCGCTAGGCTAGGGATCTACACAACCTACCCCATATTCTCATAGTGAAAGAAAAAAATGTAGAACGTTTTCCAAATGACTACAAAATAAAAAATGAGGATGTGTTGATTGTATATGTCTTCTCGAGGTAATACTTGGTGGAAGCACCTTTGTCGGCTATTATAGCTGTTAATCATTTTTAATACCATTATACTAACCTTGCACTAATAGGGCAACAAATGTCTATTGTTTTTGTCAAAATTGCTCAAGTTCAGTACATTTGGTTGGACAACAATATTCAAACCTGATTTGTTAAGCCTGATTTGTTAAGCCTTATTTGTTCAACCTGATTTGTTAAGCCTGATTTGTTAAACCTGATTTGTTAAGCCTGATTTGTTAAACCTGATTTGTTAAGCCTGATTTGTTAAACCTGATTTGTTCAACCTGATTTGTTAAGCCTGATTTGTTAAACCTGATTTGTTAAACCTGATTTGTTAAACCTGATTTGTTAAGCAGACTTAAGCCCGGACAGAGACTGAACCATTCAGGAACACACAACACTTTCTTGGAAAGCCATTCTGGTGTATCTTTGGGATCATCACTTGTGTAATTGTTTTAGGGTTTTTCTCTAACTTTTTACCTGGGCTTTGCTCCTTTCATAGTCCCCAGTCCCTGCCGGTGACAAGCATACCCATAACATGATGCTGCCACCAAAATACTTGAAAATAGACACTGCATTCACCTCACATTACTGGCCTGTATGACAAAGTGAAAAGCAGGAAGCCTATGCTAAAAAATCCACTCCTAATCATCCATTTTGTCGTTAGTTGTACTGCAAGACAAAACGACGAAGACATTCACTTTTTGGCCTAAATTAAAAACTACAGGTTTTGGTCATATCCAATAAAACACAACAAAGAGTGAAACTCTCTGTTATCTTCAAGTATTGTGGTAGCAGCATCATGTTATGGGTATGCTTGTCACCGGCAAGGACTGGAAAGTTTGTCAGAATCAAAGTAAATATGAAAGGAGCAAAGCCCAGGTAAAAGGTTAGAGAAAAACAGGCCTCAGTCTTCTGAAAACCTAACCCTGGGATGAGTTTTACTTTTCAGCGAGACCAAAGACACACCAGAATTATTTTTATAAAGGTGTACGGTGTCTTTGAGTGGCCTAGTCCCAGTCCTGACTTAAATGTGCTTGAAATACCGGGACATCCTCCTTTCATATTTCTTAGTAATTTTGAAATTTTTATATATATTTTTTTCTTTCAATTTGAAAATGTGGAGTAGGTTGTGTAGATCATTAGGTAAAAAGTGATGTATTCCCATTTTCGGCAGCAAAATGTGAAGACTGTGCAAAGGGGTTTGTAAACTTTCACTAGGCACTGCATCAAGCCAATAACACTTGATATGAAAATGACATTTACAGTTACATACCTTAGAACTGTAAAAACAGAAACCAAAACGTGAGTGTGGTAGACTAGGGGCGGAGAAGGTATACAAGGGGCAGGTAGACTGGAGGCAGGTAGACTGGAGGCAGGTAGACTGGAGGCAGGTAGACTAGGAGAAGGTATACAAGGGGCAGGTAGACTAGGGGCGGCAGGTAGACTGGAGACAGGTAGACTAGGAGAAGGTAGACTAGGAGAATGTATACAAGGGGCAGGTAGACTAGGGGCGGCAGGTAGACTGGAGACAGGTAGACTAGGAGAAGGTAGACTAGGAGAAGGTATACAAGGGGCAGGTAGACTGGAGGAAGGTAGACTGGAAACAGGTAGACTAGGAGAAGTTAGACTAGGAGAAGGTATACAAGGGGCAGGTAGACTAGGGCGGCAGGTAGACTAGGAGAAGGTATAAAAGGGGCAGGTAGACTAGGGGCGGCAGGTAGACTGGAGGCAGGTAGACTAGGAGAAGGTATACAAGGGGCAGGTAGACTAGGGGCGGCAGGTAGACTGGAGGCAGGTAGACTAGGAGAAGGTAGACTAGAAGAAGGTATACACTGGGCAGGTAGACTAGGGGCGGCAGGTAGACTAGGGGCAGGTAGACTGGAGGCAGGTAGACTAGGAGAAGGTAGACTAGGAGAAGGTATACAAGGGGCAGGTAGACTAGGGGCGGCAGGTAGACTGGAGACAGGTAGACTAGGAGAAGGTAGACTAGGAGAAGGTATACAAGGGGCAGGTAGACTGGAGGAAGGTAGACTGGAAACAGGTAGACTAGGAGAAGTTAGACTAGGAGAAGGTATACAAGGGGCAGGTAGACTAGGGCGGCAGGTAGACTAGGAGAAGGTATAAAAGGGGCAGGTAGACTAGGGGCGGCAGGTAGACTGGAGGCAGGTAGACTAGGAGAAGGTATACAAGGGGCAGGTAGACTAGGGGCGGCAGGTAGACTGGAGGCAGGTAGACTAGGAGAAGGTAGACTAGAAGAAGGTATACACTGGGCAGGTAGACTAGGGGCGGCAGGTAGACTAGGGGCAGGTAGACTGGAGGCAGGTAGACTAGGAGAAGGTAGACTAGGAGAAGGTATACACGGGGCAGGTAGACTAGGGGCGGCAGGTAGACTAGGGGCGGCAGGTAGACTGGAGGCAGGTAGACTAGGAGAAGGTAGACTAGGAGAATGTATACACGGGGCAGGTAGACTAGGGGCGGCAGGTAGACTAGGGGCGGCAGGTAGACTAGAGGCAGGTAGACTAGGAGAAGGTAGACTAGGAGAAGGTAGACTAGGAGAAGATATTCAAGGGGCAGGTAGACTAGGGGCGGCAGGTAGACTGGAGACAGGTAGACTAGGAGAAGGTAGACTAGGAGAAGGTATAAAAGGGGCAGGTAGACTGGAGGAAGGTAGACTGGAGGCAGGTAGACATGGGGCAGGTAGACTGGAGGCAGGTAGACTGGAGGAAGGTAGACTGGAGGCAGGTAGACATGGGGCAGGTAGACTGGAGGCAGGTAGACTGGAGGAAGGTAGACTGGAGGCAGGTAGACTGGAGGAAGGTAGACTGGAGGCAGGTAGACTGGAGGAAGGTAGACTGGAGGCAGGTAGACTGGAGGAAGGTAGACTGGAGGCAGGTAGACTGGAGGCAGGTAGACTGGAGGCAGGTAGACATGGGGCAGGTAGACTGGAGGCAGGTAGACTGGAGGATGGTAGACTGGAGGAAGGTAGACTAGAGGCAGGTAGACTGGAGGCAGGTAGACATGGGGCAGGTAGACTAGGGGCGGAAGGTAGACTAGGGGCGGCAGGTAGACTGGAGGCAGGTAGACTAGGAGAATGTATATAAGGGGCAGGTAGACTAGGAGAATGTATATAAGGGGCAGGTAGACTAGGGGCGGCAGGTAGACTGGAGGCAGGTAGACTAGGGGCGGCACGTAGACTGGAGGCAGGTAGACTAGGCGCAGGTAGACTAGGGGCGGCAGGTAGACTGGAGGCAGGTAGACTAGGAGAAGGTATTCAAGGGGCAGTTAGACTAGGGGCGGCAGGTAGACTAGGGGTGGCAGGTAGACTAGGGGTGGCAGGTAGACTGGAGGCAGGTAGACTAGGAGAAGGTAGACTAGGAGAAGGTATACAAGGGGCAGGTAGACTAGGGGCGGCAGGTAGACTAGGGGTGGCAGGTAGACTGGAGGCAGGTAGACTAGGAGAAGGTATACAAGGGGCAGGTAGACTAGGGGCGGCAGGTAGACTAGGGCTGGCAGGTAGACTGGAGGCAGGTAGACTAGGAGAAGGTATACACGAGGCAGGTAGACTAGGAGAAGGTATACAAGAGGCAGGTAGACTAGGAGAAGGTATACAAGAGGCAGGTAGACTAGGGGCGGCAGGTAGACTGGAGGCAGGTAGACTAGGAGAAGGTATACAAGGGGCAGGTAGACTAGGGGCGGCAGGTAGACTAGGGGTGGCAGGTAGACTGGAGGCAGGTAGACTAGGAGAAGGAATACAAGGGGCAGGTAGACTAGGGGCGGCAGGTAGACTGGAGGCAGGTAGACTAAGGGCAGGTAGACTAGGGGCAGGTAGACTAGGGGCAGGTAGACTAGGTGCGGCAGGTAGACTAGGAGAAGGTATACAAGGGGCAGGTAGACTAGGGGCGGCAGGTAGACTGGAGGCAGGTAGACTAGGGGCAGGTAGACTAGGGGCAGGTAGACTAGGGGCAGGTAGACTAGGGGCAGGTAGACTAGGTGCGGCAGGTAGACTGGAGGCAGGTAGACTAGGAGAAGGTATACAAGGGGCAGGTAGACTAGGGGTGGCAGGTAGACTGGAGGCAGGTAGACTAGGAGAAGGTATACAAGGGGCAGGTAGACTCGGGGCGGCAGGTAGACTGGAAGCAGGTAGACTAGAGGAGGCAGGTAGACTAGGGGCAGGTAGACTAGTAGCTGCAGGTAGACTAGGGGCAGGTAGACTAGGGGCAGGTAAACTAGGGGCAGGTAGACTAGGGGCAGGTAAACTAGGGGCAGGTAGACTAGGGGCAGGTAGACTAGGGGCAGATAGACTAGGGGCAGGTAGACTAGTAGCTGCAGGTAGACTAGGGACAGGTAGACTAGGGGCTGCAGGTAGACTAGAGGAGGCAGGTAAACTAGGGGCAGGTAGACTAGGGGCAGGTAAACTAGGGGCAGGTAGACTAGGGGCAGGTAAACTAGGGGCAGGTAGACTAGGGGCAGGTAGACTAGGGGCAGGTAGACTAGTAGCTGCAGGTAGACTAGGGACAGGTAGACTAGGGGCTGCAGGTAGACTAGAGGAGGCAGGTAAACTAGGGGCAGGTAGACTAGGGGCAGGTAGACTAGGGGCTGCAGGTAGACTAGAGGAGGCAGGTAGACTAGAGGAGGCAGGTAAACTAGGGGCAGGTAAACTAGGGGCAGGTAGACTAGGGGCAGGTAGACTAGGGGCAGGTACACTAGGGGCAGGTAGACTAGTAGCTGCAGGTAGACTAGGGGCAGGTAGACTAGGGGCAGGTAGACTAGGGGCAGGTAAACTAGGGGCAGGTAGACTAGGGGCAGGTAGACTAGGGGCTGCAGGTAGACTAGAGGAGGCAGGTAAACTAGGGGCAGGTAGACTAGGGGCTGCAGGTAGACTAGGGGCTGCAGGTAGACTAGAGGAGGCAGGTAAACTAGGGGCAGGTAGACTAGGGGCAGGTAGACTAGGGGCAGGTAGACTAGGGGATGCAGGTAGACTAGAGGAGGCAGGTAAACTAGGGGCAGGTAGACTAGGGGCAGGTAGACTAGGGGCAGGTAGACTAGGGGCTGCAGGTAGACTAGAGGAGGCAGGTAGACTAGGGGCTGCAGGTAGACTAGAGGAGGCAGGTAAACTAGGGGCAGGTAGACTAGGGGCAGGTAGACTAGGGGCTGCATGTAGACTAGAGGATGCAGGTAGACTAGAGGAGGCAGGTAAACTAGGGGCAGGTAGACTAGGAGCAGGTAGACTAGGGGCAGGTAGACTAGTAGCTGCAGGTAGACTAGTAGCTGCAGGTAAACTAGTGGTAGGTAGACTAGGGGCAGGTAGACAAGGGGCAGGTAGACAAGGGGCTGCAGGTACACTAGAGGAGGCAGGTAGACTAGAGGAGGCAGGTAGACTAGGGGCAGGTAGACTAGAGGAGGCAGGTAGACTAGGGGCATGTAGACTAGGGGCAGGTAGACTAGGGGCAGGTAGACTAGGGGCAGGTAGACTAGGGGCTGCAGGTAGACTAGAGGAGGCAGGTAGACTAGGGGCAGGTAGACTAGAGGAGGCAGGTAGACTAGGGGCAGGTAGACTAGGGGCTGCAGGTAGACTAGGGGCTGCAGGTAGACTAGAGGAGGCAGGTAGACTAGGGGCAGGTAGACTAGAGGAGGCAGGTAGACTAGGGGCATGTAGACTAGGGGCAGGTAGACTAGGGGCAGGTAGACTAGAGGAGGCAGGTAGACTAGGGTCAGGTAGACTAGAGGAGGCAGGTAGACTAGGGGCATGTAGACTAGAGGAGGCAGGTAGACTAGGGGCAGGTAGACTTGGGGCGGCAGATAGACTAGTGGTTAAGAGCGTTGGGCCAGTAACCAACACAAGAGCTTGTTTCATTGATTTGTCCAGGTGTGTTGAACACACAGTAATGGCATCTAAATACAAACGTGTTCATTGTTACAGAAGATTGAGAGAGGGGCCAACACATTTCAAAGAGCCATACTGAAGTCCATCCACTATGAACTGTTTACTTCTAAGGACAAATGAAGCCTTTGAGCCCCAGAGAAAGAGAGAGGGAGGGAGAGAGCTGTGAATGGGCTTGTTCTGCAGACACACACACACACACACACACACACACACACACACACACACACACACACACACACACACACAAGCTTTCATAAACTAACTTCAAAACAACCTCAGTAAATCCAGGGACGCATTCCTCTGGCGTTTAATGTCGGGGCAAATAGGCTGCCACTTCAATAAAACTGTTCTCTACTGGAACTGCATAACTCTGAAGGAGAGCAGTCGGTGCTCCTGTGGGTACATTACAGGTGAAACCGAGTGAGATCAGTGGTTGAAAGTCTATCTGGAAGTTTTTAAGATCTATTTAAAGAGCACTAATATGTGAAAATGTTTCATGGTGAGCGTACACACCACTGGTATGTTCTAGAAGCTTCAAAGACATTCTTCAACACCATGGATCCCATATGGAGCTGAGGAACTCGTTTCTGACTAAATACACCGTGCTGTGAATCATGGAGCTGAGGAACTCGTTCCTGACTAAATATACCGTGCTGTGAATCATGGAGGAACTTGTTTCTGACTAAATATACCGTGCTGTGAATCATGGAGCTGAGGAACTCAATTCTGACTAAATACACCGTGCTGTGAATCATGGAGCTGAGGAAATCGTTCCTGACTAAATATACCGTGCTGTGAATCATGGAGCTGAGGAACTAGTTTCTGACTAAATATACCGTGCTGTGAATCATGGAGCTGAGGAACTAGTTTCTGACTAAATATACCGTGCTGTGAATCATGGAGCTGAGGAACTCGTTTCTGACTAAATATACCGTGCTGTGAATCATGGAGCTGAGGAACTAGTTTCTGACTAAATATACCGTGCTGTGAATCATGGAGCTGAGGAACTCGTTTCTGACTAAATATACCGTGCTGTGAATCATGGAGGAACTTGTTTCTGACTAAATACACCGTGCTGTGAATCATGGAGCTGAGGAACTAGTTTCTGACTAAATACACCATGCTGTGGATCATGGAGGAACTCGTTTCTGACTAAATACACCGTGCTGTGAATCATGGAGCTGAGGAACTCGTTTCTGACTAAATATACCGTGCTGTGAATCATGGAGCTGAGGAACTCGTTTCTGACTAAATATACCGTGCTGTGAATCATGGAGCTGAGGAACTAGTTTCTGACTAAATATACCGTGCTGTGAATCATGGAGCTGAGGAACTCATTTCTGACTAAATATACCGTGCTGTGAATCATGGAGCTGAGGAACTCGTTTCTGACTAAATATACCGTGCTGTGAATCATGGAGGAACTTGTTTCTGACTAAATATACCGTGCTGTGAATCATGGAGGAACTCGTTTCTGACTAAATATACCGTGCTGTGAATCATGGACGAACTCGTTTCTGACTAAATATACCGTGCTGTGAATCATGGAGGAACTCGTTTCTGACTAAATACACCGTGCTGTGAATCATGGAGCTGAGGAACTAGTTTCTGACTAAATATACCGTGTTGTGAATCATGGAGCTGAGGAACTCGTTTCTGACTAAATATACCGTGCTGTGAATCATGGAGGAACTTGTTTCTGACTAAATATACCGTGCTGTGAATCATGGAGGAACTCGTTTCTGACTAAATATACCGTGCTGTGAATCATGGAGCTGAGGAACTCGTTTCTGACTAAATATACCGTGCTGTGAATCATGGAGGAACTAGTTTCTGACTAAATACACCGTGCTGTGAATCATGGAGGAACTTGTACCTGACTAAATACACCGTGCTGTGAATCCTGGAGCCGAGGAGGATGTTGCATCTATTATGTTTTTCAGAAGTGTTCAACAATTTAGACAAAAAAGCTATAATCACGTCTAAAGATGTAAAAGATTCTGTTAGTTTTCCTTTAAGTGTAGCCCATCCAAAATCCAAACCACAGCAACAACAAAAAAAGGAGGATATTGTTGGCTGAAGAAAGGTTTACCACAGGAGGCTGCTGAATGGGCGGACGGTTCATAATAATCAGACACCATGTTTTTGACGTATTCGAGACCATTCAACTCAATGCTCTTACAGCCATTACCACAAGCCCGTCCTCTCCTATTAAGGTGGCACCAACCTGCCGGTGAAGTCCATATGGGAGGACATATATTAGTTCTCCTAAACCCATTCCTTTTATTTTTTACATGGCTTTGTTTTGGTGCTGGATCTACAACAACACGTTTCACGCCGGCCTGACTGGTGAATGCCGTTCCGATTTGAATGGTATTATAACAAGGCTCCCCGAACACCATCCCAACCCCTTCCCTTCACAAACACAGTACAAGACGTCACACCAACATCCTCCCTCCCCACCATGTTGTTGTACAATCAACAAAAAAAAAGAGTTATTTTTAGGGTTAGTGAATGTTTTACTTCTGCCTGTGTATAAAGCACCGAGAGCAAGAGAACAGGCAGGGTTATTTTTTTTGCTTTTAAGATTTTTTTAAAAGCGTCCAACGTTGATATTTTACAATACAGGGGCCATTCGGAGGCATATACCCCATACTCATGTTAAAAATATATGCCATTCTTCCATGCATTTGAGATAATACAAACAATGCCTCTGACTGTAAAGGGGCAGCTCATGTCTGGTCCGTGGTTTTCATATGACTGTAAACGGTTTCCGTTTGGATCAAACCAACAGATTCTCCAAGGCAACCAGGGTAGACCGTTTCAGTGGGCAGCTCATGGCTGGACCGTGGTTTTCATATGACTGTAAACGGTTTCCGTTTGGATCAAACCAACAGATTCTCCAAGGCAACCAGGGTAGACCGTTTCAGTGGGCAGCTCATGGCTGGACCGTGGTTTTCATATGACTGTAAACGGTTTCCGTTTGGATCAAACCAACAGATTCTCCAAGGCAACCAGGGTAGACCGTTTCAGTGGGCAGCTCATGGCTGGACCGTGGTTTTCATATGACTGTAAACGGTTTCCGTTTGGATCAAACCAACAGATTCTCCAAGGCAACCAGGGTAGACCGTTTCAGTGGGCAGTGTTTGACTGTGTATCTTGGTAAAAAAAATAAAAAAATATCCTCTTTGGCAGATCGAGAACCTCATTGGAAACGAGTGTTTTAATGAACTATCCTCTGTTGATCCAATCGGCGTTGTTCTATTATTTGTTACCTAAATAAATTCAATAAAATGTCATTTGACGGGAAAACGATAAAAACATTCATAATGTTGACATTGGCGAGAAGCCCAATGTTTTCACCCTATCTAATCTCTCTGTGGGCAGAGTATTGGCGTGATGCCAAGTCAACAAGTCAGTAGGCCGGGAAAAGCCCTGTAAATAGAGTTATACACATGATATTATCAGCGATACCACACTGGCACTTCACTTCCAGGGAAAACTGTCTGAGCATGACTTTACAAGACATGATGCTTGTACAGCATATAGTGACAAAGACGAAAGGTGATGCATCGCGTGTTCACGCTATACACGGTAATTATTTAGCATGGGTTTCCAGTCGTCCTACTCTTGTATTCATGGATAAAACAGGCTTGTTTTAAATGTTCCTGTCGGTTACTACAGTTAAACCGGTAACCAGTGCTTTTGTAAAGAACAAGCTTGACTTGATGAACGGACTACAAAACTTCAATTGGGTTGTGTCCAGAATAGCACCCTATTCCCTATTCCCTATTCCCTAATCTCTATACATTAATCTACTTTTGACCAGAGATCTCTCTTGCACTGAATGGAGTGTGTGTGTGTGTGTGTGTGTGTGTGTGTGTGTGTGTGTGTGTGTGTGTGTGTGTGTGTGTGTGTGTGTGTGTGTGTGTGTGTGTGTGTGTGTGTGTGTGTGTGTGTGTGTGTGTGTGTGTGTGTGTGTGTGTGTGTGTGTCTGTGTGTCTATGTGTGCGTGCCCATGTGACCTAGGGGGAAATGGGTGTTATCAGATGACTGAGTGTTTATCTCCAACAGTGATTAAAGGAGTGCTTCAAGGGGTCATCCTCCTCACCCACACTACTAATCACTTTAACACACTGCTACAGATGTAGGATCAGAATTTGAGCCAAATTTGCTAGAGCAGGAAAATAATCCTGCAGCAACAGGAAATGTGAATTATTATGTGGATTTTAATGAATGGACATTTTTGTAGGGGTTGATAAATGTTTCGCCTCAGGCAAAGTGGAAATTTCAAACTTCAGAAGCCTCAAAATACACGACATTGCAGGAAAGTTCTCCTGAAAAAGGGTGATCAAGCTAAGATCCAACATCGGTATTTTCAAGTGGCCCTTGATCATAATAACTATCATCACACGTTGCGTTGATGGAAACTATAGATAACTGCATCAATAACATTAGACTAATGAAGACTCATTCAGAACTACAAAATATACTCATGTTATCACCGATTTTGCTTTCAATTCAGGAAGTAGTTGATGATTTGATTTCTAGTTGGAGATAAAGGTTGTTGTAAACACTAAAATTACATTTTCATTTCTAGAAGTTAAAAAGGAGAGGGATCTTTACACACCGACTTTTTATTATCCAAAAAAACATTTGTTTTGAACCGTTGAGTCTGACAGACCCCTACAGACTTATAGAACATTCACCCCGATGACATACACCTGCACATGGAACTTCATCTAATCACTAAATGACTCATTATTTCATTAACTCAGACATTAAAGGAATGCAATGTGTTTTGAAAGAGAAAGGCATTTCTGGCTTTGAAATAGGACACCGTCACAAACTCCACTAAACCACTAACCTGCAGCCTTCGGCATTCTCCCTAGGCACCTAGAATCATCCAGCCCAGTCTTGTCTAGCTGCTGTGGTTAGATGCTGTGTTAAGCTGGATAACTTATCCACAAAACATCTTCAGGGCTGTTCAGAGCTACTCGGCAATTACAAGCGGAGGGAGGACGGGTTAAACACAGAGTTGAAGGACTTATATCAGATGTTTTGACCGAGGGACTTTTTTTCTTTCCAAAAGTGTTTACATAGTCTACAATCTAGCACTCTGAGTGCGGATTTCCCATTTTTCAGAACGAATGTAGCATTTAGACAAAATAACCAAATCCGCAATTTATTTGATGGAAAGGTCTAATCTCCACACAGAGGCCTCTAGCCTCAATAGCCTTGTTCCATAATGTGACTTGTCCTAAGGCTATTTATATTATTCTATTTCATCGTGTTTCACTGATATAAGCTAGTTGTTCAACCAGGAAAAGACCCCTGAGGCTAGAAATCTCTTCTGTGATGGTGATGTGGTATATGGTTTTGCCTTTAGCACCAACAGTCAGTATACAGCTTGTTTAGATAGACCAGGTTCTGTTGGCCCTGAGGGCCAGGGGCCACTGTAAAGCTGTCCGCATGGGGCCTAAAGTCACTCTAATGCTACTGATACACGTGTAAAGGTCATTCAGGAATAGAATAGTAAACAAACAAACAAATAAACCTTCATTCTTCATACATAACCAGAACTGAGAATGGGAGGTTATTCACAAAATGTTGTGCCAATTTTTTTTTTTTATGGACTATTGGACTTCTTTGGACTCCAGTTCTGAGGCCTCCCAAATCACAAACATTGAAACACTTTTGTGACATGACCTTTATTTTTATTTTTTTTTATTTTTAGGAAATATTAATTCTCTCATCTATTCCTACCTCATAACGTTTGTTCAAGTTATGATGCAATGCCATCCAAAAGGCCTATTGGATACATTCATGATGTAAAGAAAGTTAATCTCATTCAAAACAATGACAACAGTACCTTTGGGTAGAGAAGGTCGGTTATGAGCCCTGTTTTAGAGCAGGCCAGTTATGAGCCCTGGGTTAGAGAAGGTCGGTTATGAGCCCTGTTTTAGAGCAGGCCAGTTATGAGCCCTGGGTTAGAGAAGGTCGGTTATGAGCCCTGTTTTAGAGCAGGCCAGTTATGAGCCCTGGGTTAGAGAAGGTCGGTTATGAGCCCTGTTTTAGAGCAGGCCAGTTATGAGCCCTGGGTTAGAGAAGGTCGGTTATGAGCCCTGTTTTAGAGCAGGCCGGTTATGAGCCCTGGGTTAGAGCAGGCCAGTTATGAGCCCTGGGTTATAGTAGGCCAGTTATGAGCCCTGGATTAGAGCAGGCCGGTTATGAGCCCTGGGTTAGATCAGGCCAGTTATGAATCCTGGGTTACAGCAGGCCAGTTATGAATCCTGGGTTAGAGCAGGCCAGTTATGAATCCTGGGTTAGAGCAGGCCAGTTATGAATCCTGGGTTAGAGCAGGCCAGTTATGAACCCTGGGTTACAACAGGCCAGTTATGAATCCTGGGTTAGAGCAGGTCGGTTATGAGCCCTGGGTTAGAGCAGGCCAGTTATGAACCCTGGGTTAGAGCAGGCCAGTTATGAATCCTGGGTTAGAGCAGGCCGGTTATGAGCCCTGGGTTAGATCAGGCCAGTTACGAATCCTGGGTTAGAGCAGGCCAGTTATGAGCCCTGGGTTAGAGCAGGCCAGTTACGAGCCCTGGATTAGAGCAGGCCAGTTATGAGCCCTGGGTTAGAGCAGGCCAGTTATGAACCCTGGGTTAGAGCAGGCCGGTTATGAGCCCTGGGTTAGATCAGGCCAGTTATGAATCCTGGGTTACAGCAGGCCAGTTATGAGCCCTGGGTTAGAGCAGGCCAGTTATGAGCCCTGGGTTAGAGTAGGCCGGTTATGAGCCCTGGGTTAGAGCAGGCCAGTTATGAGCCCTGGGTTAGAGCAGGCCAGTTATGAATCCTGGGTTAGAGCAGGCCAGTTATGAGCCCTGGGTTAGATCAGATTTTGTGTCGTCCAGAATAGAGGGATACAGAACACAGCAGTCAGCCATGATATCATCTCTCCTGGATTCTGTTCTCAATGGTGGGTTTCGATGTATAGCCAGGTTGTTCTGTAGACTTCAAGATAATTCCGCTGTGCTCTATAATCTAATGGTTGTCCCTTCATTCCCCTCTAATCTTCACTCACTTCAATCTTCACTCCCTCCCTCACTCCATCATTTCATCCCTCCCTCAAACAGTCGTTACCTTGGAACACATGAAATAGATAAACAAAACTATTTTGAATCGTCAAATTATAAACACGTGTACATTCATGACGGCAGCCATTGTTGTTGACAATCGACCCAGGAAACCTGGACAACCTGCACTTTGAAGTCCCCTGTCCCTTGTGTATGATGTAAACTCTTTGTGTGTGTGTGTGTGTGTGTGTGTGTGCGTGCGTGCGTGCGTGCGTGTGTGTGTGTGTGTGTGCGTGTGTGTGTGTTACCTGCTCACCTCTCACTGGTTTTGGTGGTCTAATACAAACAGAGAGTCATAATGACAGTGTGATGATGTGTACAGTACTGTGTACTATGAAATGACAGTATGATGATGTGTACAGTACTGTGTACTATGTAATGACAGTGTGATGATGTGTACAGTACTGTGTACTATGTAATGACAGTGTGATGATGTGTACAGTACTGTGTACTATGTAATGACAGTGTGATGATGTGTACAGTACTGTGTACTATGTAATGACAGTGTGATGATGTGTACAGTACTGTGTACTATGTAATGACAGTGTGATGATGTGTACAGTACTGTGTACTATGTAATGACAGTGTGATGATGTGTACAGTACTGTGTATTATGTAATGACAGTGTAATGATGTGTACAGTACTGTGTACTATGTAATGACAGTGTGATGATGTGTACAGTACTATGTACTATGTAATGACAGTGTGATGATGTGTACAGTACTGTGTACTATGTAATGACAGTGTGATGATGTGTACAGTACTGTGTACTATGTAATGACAGTGTGATGATGTGTAGAGTACTGTGTACTATGTAATGAGAGGAGGAGAAGGGTAGGAGGGGAGAGGTTGAGGGGTCTATGGGGGAGGAGAAGGGTAGGAGGGGAGAGGTTGAGGGGTCTATGGGGGAGGAGAAGGGTAGGAGGGGAGAGGTTAAGGGGTCTATGGGGGAGGAGAAGGGTAGGAGGGGAGAGGTTGGGGGGGGGCTGTAGAACTGATTAAAATGTCAGCAACAGATATGCGCCGGTCCTTGTAGTCAGCATACATTTCCATTGAGTCAACAGTCTAAACCCCCGAGCGGACAGGTAGGCTGTTTGGAGTGTTTATCCGACTGGATTGAATAAAGAAATTAAAAGTAACGTCTCCCCCCCAACTTCTAAAACCAAAGTTGCGCCCCTGAAATGGAATCCCCCCAGATGTAGCACCTTCACACCTTCCCAGAAAGGAACCGAGTGGCGCAGTGGTCTAAGGCACAGCATTTCAGTGCTAGAGGTGTCACTACAGACCCCTGGTTCAATTCCAGGCTGTATCACAACCCGGCTGTGATTAGGAGTCCCATAGGGCGGCACACAATTGACCCAGCGACGTTAGGGGTTTGGCCGGGGGTAGGCCGTCATTGTAAATAAGAATTTGTTCTTAACTGACTTGCCTAGTTAAATATCAATTTAAAACTGGACACATGACATTTGATGTACATACAGTACATCATGTGACAAGAAGTTATAGTAAAAGAAGAAGGGATCACAACATTACAGGGCTACTTCCTGAATGGCAACACTTTTGATTGCTCAATAGGCCCTGGTCAAAAGTAGGTTACTATAGATGCCAAAGGGTACCATTTGGAAAGCAGACCCTGGACACCTTCACAACACAGGACTCAAAATACAAAAAAAAAACTCCTTCACAAAAGATATAATGGAGGCTGTAGTGAACATGCTAGATGTTTGGACTGTGGCTGGGGGCCTGAGGCCTTTTTACCTGAAACAACCTGAGAAGAGGGGGAGAAGGGAGAGGAGGAGAGGAGAGGAGAAGGGGAGGATGGGGGTGGAGAACTGGGGGGTGAAGAGAGGTTGAGGGGAGAGGTTGATGGGGAGGAAAAGGAGAGGAGGGGAGAGTGTGATGGGGAGGTGAGGAAAGGTTGAGGGAGAGGTCTATGGGGGAGGAGGGGAGAGTTTGAGGGGAGAGGTCTATGGGGGAGGAGGGAGAGTTTGAGGGGAGAGGTTAAGGGGAGAGGTTGATGGGGAGGGGAAGGAGAAGAGGGGAGGGGTTGAGAGGTCTATGGGGAGGAGAAGGGTAGGAGGGGAGAGGTTGAGGGGTCTATGGGGGAGGAGAAGGGTAGGAGGGGAGAAGTTGAGAGGTCTATGGGGGAGGAGAAGGGTAGGAGGGGAGAAGTTAAGAGGTCTATGGGGGAGGAGAAGGGTAGGAGGGGAGAGGTTGAGGGGTCTATGGGGAGGAGAAGGGTAGGAGGGAAGAGGTTGAGGGGTCTATGGGGGAGGAGAATGGTAGGATGGGAGGGGTTGAGGGGTCTATGGGGGAGGAGAAGGGTAGGAGGGAAGAGGTTGAGGGGAGAGGTCTATGGGGGACAATGGGAGAGGTTGAGGGGAGAGGTTGAGGGGAGAGGTTGAGGGAGAGGTTGGAAGAGGTTGAGGGGAGAGGTTGAGGGGTCTATGGGGGAGGAGAAGGGTAGGAGGGGAGAGGTTGAGGGGTCTATGGGGAGGAGAAGGGTAGGAGGGGAGAGGTTGAGGGGAGAGGTCTATGGGGGACAAGGGGAGAGGTTGAGGGGAGATGTTGAGGGGAGAGGTTGGAAGAGGTTGAGGGGAGAGGTTGGAAGAGGTTGAGGGAGAGGTTGATGGGGAGAGATGGGAAGAGGTTGAGGGAGAGATCTATGGGGAGGAGGGGAGAGGTTGAAGGGAGGAGAAGGAGAAGGAGAGGCGGGGAGAGGTTGAGGAGAGAGGAGAAGGAGAAGAGGGGAGAGGTTGAGGAGAGAGTTTGATGGGGAAGGAGAAGGAGAGGTTGAGAGGAGAGGTTGATGGGGGAGGTGAGGAGAGGTTGAGGGGAGAGGTTGATGGGGAGGTGAGGAGAGGTTGAGGGGAGAGGTTGATGGGGGAGGTGAGGAGAGATTGAGGGGAGAGGTTGATGGGGAAGGAGAAGGAGAGGAGGGGAGAGGTTGATGGGGTGGTGAGGAGAAGTTGAGGGGCGGGGTTGATGGAGAAGGAGAGGAGGGGAGAGGTTGAGGGGAGAGGTCATAAGAGGTTGAGAAGAGAGGTTGATTGGGGAGGTGAGAAAAGATTGAGGGGATAGGAGAATTAGAGGAGGGGAGAGGTTGATGGGGGAGGTGAGAAAGGTTGAGGGGAGAGGTTGATGGGGGAGGTAAGAAGAGGTTGAGGGGAGAGGTTGAGGTTGAGGGACAAGGAGAAGGTTGAATTCCCTTCTGTTGAATTCCAGCTAAACATGTTAGATCTAAAATAACTGATCTGTGACAGGTGTCAAAGGGTTCAAGACCTCTACAGTACCTGTGTGTTAGTTTACTTCATCATCACACTGTCATTACATAATACACAGTACTGTACACATCATCACACTGTCATTACATAATGCACAGTACACAGAAGATCCCATTCAAACCTGTAATCTACTCAGAAGGTGAACAAAACAATTGCTTTGAAAGTGGCCCGGGAAGGCACAAAGTAAACATATATTAAAACCTCACACCATAATCCCATAGGCTCCGATTCCAACCCGAGTTTTAAGAGTGCATAAATGGTTCTGTAATTCCCTTTTCATGCACTTCTCTCTATGTGTATTCTGACCTTGAACTTAAGCATGAGAACAGCGTGCTATTCACCCATTATTCCGGGTGGAGATCTAAGAAATGAAGGTGGGGAGGAGGTGTGTCTGCAGATATGATATATTCTCAATTCCCTCATAATTCCACCACCTTTAACGTACAAAGAAATCATGAATGAGACAGAGTGCCGGTTCCGAGTGGAAAAAGCATCTACTTTCTATGTTATGATGGAAATAACAACATTTTCCAGAGCTAATGATAAGAGTTATAGGTAAAATTATTCATTATTTTGGAGGAGATTGTAAATAAACACAGCAATTGCTTTAGATGAATTTAGATAATTTTTCCTTATGATCCCTGGTGACCAATGTGAAACCAGTCATATGGATAATGCCTGAAAATCACATCGACATGGCATGTATTGTAGCCCCCCTTTCCCTTTCCACAGTGAACTAGGAAACAAACAGCTGTGCCGTGAGTCAGAATTGTGCGTCCTTGTAATTTGCGTGGTTGGAGAAAACAACTGTATTTTTTTAATCATCAATATATTTTGTGCATAAAAGGCTTTCCAAACTATTTTTTGTTTGTTATGATTCATACATACTTTCCTAACCCTAAAATGTGCCTAAAAAATCTACAAGATCAGAGTATTTTAAAATCTACCTGTTGGTACTGAAACGGAGAGAAATATAAATATATTTAGATGGATTTCTGTTATTGATCCCTAACATTCTGAACTCTTCTCTCCGTATATTCTAGTGAGTCTGAAAATTCTAATTAAAGGTACACCGTATTTAAAGCGATGGCAAAAGTTTGCATTAAACGTATTCTGGACGCTCAAGGGAACCACGCCTGCAAAGCCCGTTAAGCACCTGCATAAGGTAAGTCTGAATACCAACTACTGAGCAGTGTGTAGGAAAGGCGTGGTAGGAATCGGCCCCTTGATTTAATAGCGTCACCGGCCGGGAGGCACAAAGCGATCTTGAAACACCTGCACCGTTGTGTAGCGTCATCATGACATATCAATGGCACTGCACTGTAACAGCAGGTTGTGTAGAGTCATCATGACATACTGTATCAGTGTTATTGTAACAACAGGTTGCCTTGACAACATGTGTTTAAGCCGTACACACCTGGATCGGTTGCACCAGTTCGTCTTAAGTGGGTCGTAACTCTACGTCCCACATAAAATGCGCGTATTTGCATATTTCCTATGGTGCCTTTCGAGTGAATTTGAGAGTTACCAGTACTACCCATGATAGTGTTTGTTAGTGACAGAGACATGAGTGGTGCATTCACTTCGTTTTGGTCCTGTGGTCTTTACTACTAGGTCCTAAATGAATTTGCCATCATTAAAATAAAACACGTTTTTACGACAATAAAATGCATGTTTCATAAGGCCGTATTTTGAGTGCCTAGTTTTATCCTTGTAGTGGGCTGAAACTCATACTTTTACAGGCCACATTAGGGTTGCAAGTCACATTATATTGGCTTGTGATAAGTGATGTGTAATTTCTATTGGAAATATTTCCAATATTTGGAATTATTCACCCTGAACCTGCATTCACAATGGATTGTCAGAGTTAGGAAACTTAACTGGAACAACCATTCAGTAAGGACTGCAATAAGTCCAAATAAACAGATTGGAATAGTTTCATGTAATTAAGTAGCATGAGGTTAAATAATCAAAGAATTTTAAAAAATCAACCTGCAATAGAGCATGCTGGGAAATATGATAATGATGGATGTGGTTTTGGTTAAACTCGGTGGTTATTTTACACCAATGTGTGTTAATTAAACTATTTACAGTGTTAAAATGAACTCCTGAATCAACACTAGAAATGTTACACTGAAAAATCAACACTAGTTATCACTGGCCAATTTCATGTGTGCTATGAAGAACCTTAGATGCTCTGTCAAGAACCCATATTCCAAGGAACCATAAGAGCTGAGGAAGAACCATTTTAAGGACCTTCTTTTTTCAGTGTATGTCCCAGTCAACATAAAATTAATACACTTACTGATTTAGGCTACATTGTAATGTATTTATTATGGAATGTATTGTATGATATAGCATAATGTATTGTATATAACATGCTCTGATAGATGAGCAAAGTAATATAAACGTATATAAACGAATAGGGCTTGTCATTAAGCATTTGATTTGATTTGATCTGATTTGAAATGACCTGCACCTCCACTTATTTACCCAGCCAGAGATCAATTAACTTGAGGCAGTTTGCTACAGCTGAAATATTTTCCTGCAGCAACAGGAAATGTGACTTATTATGTGGATTGTAATTAATGCATTTTTGGGGGGGGGGGGGGGGGTTTGATACATTCCTCATTAGGAAAATCCTCTGCAACAAAAAAAAGAGTGACCAAATTAAGATCCTATATCTGTAGGACTATACATATGGAGATTTAGTGAAACAATCACATTGATTGATTATCAGACAAGTCGCAGGCTTTTGGTCGGGAGAAGATCACAATAATCCACTATAGGCCGGAACGTCAAAACGTTCTGATGATCAGTCCTAGATGATCAAACTAATGATCATGAGCACTCACCTCAACTTTAGAAAAAATGCCCCAGCCTAATTATAAACAAATATCCATTAGGATATTGCTGTCCGGACCTCTGGCAGTATCTATGGGGGTGCCACAGGGTTCAATTCTTGGACCGACTCTCTTCTCTGTATACATCAATGAGGTCGCTCTTGCTGCTGGTGAGTCTCTGATCCACCTCTACGCAGACGACACCATTCTGTATACTTCTGGCCCTTCTTTGGACACTGTGTTAACAACCCTCCAGGCAAGCTTCAATGCCATACAACTCTCCTTCCGTGGCCTCCAACTGCTCTTAAATACAAGTAAAACTAAATGCATGCTCTTCAACCGATCGCTACCTGCACCTACCCGCCTGTCCAACATCACTACTCTGGACAGCTCTGACTTAGAATACGTGGACAACTACAAATACTTAGCTGTCTGGTTAGACTGTAAACTCTCCTTCCAGACCCATATCAAACATCTCCAATCCAAAGTTAAATCTAGAATTGGCTTCCTATTTCGCAACAAAGCATCCTTCACTCATGCTGCCAAACATACCCTTGTAAAACTGACCATCCTACCAATCCTCGACTTTGGCGATGTCATTTACAAAATAGCCTCCAATATCCTACTCAACAAATTGGATGCAGTCCATCACAGTGCAATCCGTTTTGTCACCAAAGCCCCATATACTACCCACCATTGCGACCTGTACGCTCTCGTTGGCTGGCCCTCGCTTCTATACTCGTCGCCAAACCCACTGGCTCCATGTCATCTACAAGACCCTGCTAGGTAAAGTCCCCCCTTATCTCAGCTCGCTGGTCACCATAGCATCTCCCACCTGTAGCACACGCTCCAGCAGGTATATCTCTCTAGTCACCCCCAAAACCAATTCTTTCTTTGGCCGCCTCTCCTTCCAGTTCTCTGCTGCCAATGACTGGAACGAACTACAAAAATCTCTGAAACTGGAAACACTTATCTCCCTCACTAGCTTTAAGCACCAACTGTCAGAGCAGCTCACAGATTACTGCACCTGTACATAGCCCACCTATAATTTAGCCCAAACAACTACCTCTTTCCCTACTGTATTTAATTAATTAATTTATTTTATTTTGCTCCTTTGCACCCCATTATTTTTATTTCTACTTTGCACATTCTTCCATTGCAAAACTACCATTCCAGTGTTTTACTTGCTATATTGTATTTACTTTGCCACCATGGCCTTTTTTGCCTTTACCTCCCTTCTCACCTCATTTGCTCACATCGTATATAGACTTGTTTATACTGTATTATTGACTGTATGTTTGTTTTACTCCATGTGTAACTTTGTGTCATTGTATCTGTCGAACTGCTTTGCTTTATCTTGGCCAGGTCGCAATTGTAAATGAGAACTTGTTCTCAACTTGCCTACCTGGTTAAATAAAGGTGAAATAAATAAATAAATAAAAGGAGATTCAGTCAAAACAAAATTCTGACATTTCCCCATGGAATTATACCCATGGAATTATACCCATGGAATTGTACCCATGGAATTATACCCATGGAATTGTACCTTTGGAATTGTACCCATGGAATTATACCTTTGGAATTATACCCATGGAATTATACCCATGGAATTATACATTTGGAATTGTACCCATGGAATTATACCTTTGGAATTGTACACGTGGAATTATACATTTGGAATTATACCCATGGAATTATACCCATGGAATTATACCTTTGGAATTATACCCATGGAATTATACCCATGGAATTATACCTTTGGAATTATACCCATGGAATTATACCCATGGAATTATACCCATGGAATTATACCCATGGAATTATACCTTTGGAATTATACCCATGGAATTATACCCATGGAATTATACCCATGGAATTATACCTATGGAATTATACCTTTGGAATTATACCCATGGAATTATACCCATGGAATTATACCCATGGAATTATACCCATGGAATTGTCTCAAAGCAGCCAATGGCAGTGTCCCAATAAAAAGGTGTGGCATTATCATCTAGTTGACCACACATGGCAATTGCTTTACATTAATTAGGCTATAAAGATTGGATGACTTTGGGGAGTTTCAGAAAGCAACAATTTGATATATGCCTTCAATTGCTTTAGCCTATTATTGCAATATTTTTGTCATTCAGTGATATTTATTCCCAAAGTATGCTAATTCTTGATGTATCCATGCGTCGTTATGAGGAATCAAATCTGATGAGCGTGCATTGGAGTACGACTGGTCTTATTTTTTGGTTTGGTGCAACAGGTATAAGTGCTGATCACAAAGTCGGACTTAGCTACAACTGACCTAGCATTTAAGATTGACTTCTTTTCTTTTTTTTGTTACACCCAACTGGGGCAAGCCTCTGGGTTTACAACACACACACTGTATGGCATAGCTATACTGAGTGTGCTCAATCACCTGTAGCAGCTGATCATGTACCGTGGCCGGGTTTCAATACGGCCTTGACCCTTTTTGCTCTTGTTTGACTCATCACATAAACCGCTGTTACCGGTTACTATCTGTCATTTTATTTCTAGTTATATGTACAAATCTATCTAGAAGAAAAAGAAACGCACACCTATTAAGACGTGGTGCTGGCTAGCAGAGTAGAAAACTTGAAAATAAAAGAGAGCCGCACACTCTAGGAGCTCAGATTTTTTATTTTATTACATACCCTGATGAAGACAGCTTGGCTGACATTTTTTCATCTGAGCTCCTAGAGTGTGTGGCTCTCTTTTATTTTCAAATATGTACATATCTACCTCAATTACCTTACACATTGACTTGGTGCTGGTACCTTTGGTATATACTTGTATTATTACTTGCTTAATAACTTTTCTATTATTTCTCTATGTTGTTTCTCTCTGCATTGTGAAGTTCTCTCTGCATTGTGAAGGGCCCGTAAATAAGCATTTCACCGTTAGTCCATGTGATGACTAACATTTGATTTGAGATGGCTCAGAAACTCTTGTGGGTCACATCTGTAAATCATCGTTAGGCATGTTGTTTTAGTCTGGGCCACTACAGTGAGTGGGTGTATTTTTCTCAGATCCTTAGTGAATAGACTTTTAAAACTATTCCTCGACTCTGCCCAGGGCTTATAGCTTTACTCTAAACAGAGGAATGGTGAACTACTGGAGGATCCATAGTAATGTCAATGGAGGTATGGGACAATGAAAACAAAGTCTTCACATTCAACTACAGACAGTGTTTAAGCCTGACAAGATGCTACAGTGTTACAGTTATAGGTGTTTGGAACCACATCTAAGCACCTTGTTCCCAAAGACAGAGATATAGATGTGGTTCCAAACACCTATAACTGTAACACTGTAGCATCTTGTCAGGCTTAAACACTGTCTGTAGTTGAATGTGAAGACTTTGTTTTCATTGTCCCATACCTCCATTGACATTACTACGGATCCTCCAGTAGTTCACCATTCCTCTGTTTAGAGTAAAGCATAGTCAACACAGATCTGTAGAATAGAATAGAACTTTATTGTCCATCCAGGTCCTGGTCAACAGTAGTGCACTATATAGGGAATAGGGTGCCATTTGGGACACAATCAGAATCCTGACCCTTAATCTAACAGAGTGGTTGATAATCCCTGGTAGGTTGACCTCTCTCTGTCCCTCTGCTGCTGCTTCTCTCTGATGTCGACTGACATGCTGGAGACCCTCACCTGGAGACAAACACACACTTCCAGGTGACCCTGCGTATGTGTGTGTGTGTGTGTGTGTGTGTGTGTGTGTGTGTGTGTGTCTGTGTGTCTGTGTGTCTGTGTCTGTGTCTGTGTGTGTGTGTGTGTGTGTGTGTGCATATCACAGGTGGCTGGTGGCACCTTAATTAGGGAGGACATATTCATAGTAATGGCTGGAATAGAATCAATTGAACGGTAATGAACAAATCAAACACAGATGACACTGGCGAAGGCTGAGGACGAAACGTTTGTCTATCTACCGACCTCTGAAGGAAATAAATACTAAAAAGAAACCTCAAATCTCCTTTTTGAGTACAGACCATCTACACAATTATGGAATTACACGTTTTTGTTGACATTCCATTCACTCCATTCCAGCCGTTATTATGAGCCATCCTCCCTTCTGGAGCCTCCTATGGTATGTGTGTGTGTGTGTGTGTGTGTGTGTGTGTGTGTGTGTGTGTGTGTGTGTGCGCGTGTGCGTGTGTGTGCACGTGTGTGTACGTGTGTGTACGTGTGTGTACGTGTGTGTGTGTGTGTGTACGTGTGTGTGTGTGTGTGTGTGTGTGTACGTGTGCGTACGTGTGCGTACGTGTGCGTACGTGTGCTTGTAACATACATAAATCCATCATTCCTAACACTGTCATCCTATGTTTGACCTGAAGAAACCTTTCCAGCCCTCTCTCTCCACCTGATCCTAGTTACGTAATGTGTAATGTGTATTTACAGTTCAGCAGGCAGTGTCCATATATCTCACCATACTTCTTCTGAAAGGTAAACAATTACAAAATAAAAGATGGTAACCTGTTGTTGTGCTGGCTTGCCTCTCATCTCCCTCCCGGCTGTATAACATTTACAAGCCTAGTTCTTTAAAAGACATAGTACTTTCAGTGCGCTCCTAACTATACTGTCAGCTCTGTCCTGCCCTCTATACATAGTGACAAAATCATTTTTAATACTTGAGTAAAAGTATAGACACCTTACTAGAAAGTTACTCAGTCAGCCAGTAAAATACTACTTGAGTAAAAGTCTAAAAGTATTTGGTTTTAAATATACTGAAGTATCTATAGTAAATGTAATATCTCAAATAAATTGAAGTATCAAAAGTAAAAGTATAAATCCTTTAGAAATCCTTATATTAATCTAATTTTTAAAAAATGTATTTGTCACATGCACTGACTAAAACAGGTGCAGCCCTTACTGTGAAATGCTTACTTACAAACCCTTAACCAACAATGCAGAAAAACAGAGTTTAGAAAATATTTACTAAATAAACTAAAGTAACACAATAAAATAACATTTACAAGGCTACAGTATATACAGGAGGTACAGGTACCGAATCAATGTTCTGGGGAACAGCTTAGTCGAGGTAATTGAGGTAATTTGTACATGTACGTAGGGGTAAAGGGGCAAAGCAGATGGCACCATTTTCTTGTTTTTAAAATGTATGGAGAGCCAGGGTCCACACTCCAACATTCACACATTATTTACAAAAGATGCATTTGTGTTTACTTGACATGAGTAACTTTCTATTAAGGTGTCTATACTTTTACTCAAGTATGACAATTGGGTACTTTTTCTACCACTGGCGTGATGGTTTGGGATGGTTGAAGGAGCATGATGGTTTGGGATGGTTGAAGGAGCTTGATGGTTTGGGATGGTCGAAGGAGCTTGATGGTTTGGGATGGTTGAAGAAACTTGATGGTTTGGGATGGTCGAAGGAGCTTGATGGTTTGGGATGGTCGAAGGAACTTGATGGTTTGGGACATTGAAGGAGATTGATGGTTTGGGATGGTCGAAGGAGCTTGATGGTTTGGGATGGTCGAAGGAGCTTGATGGTTTGGGATGGTTGAAGGAACTTGATGGTTTGGGATGGTCGAAGGAGCTTGATGGTTTGGGATGGTTGAAGGAACTTGATGGTTTGGGATGGTCGAAGGAGCTTGATGGTTTGGGATGGTCGAAGGAACTTGATGGTTTGGGACATTGAAGGAGATTGATGGTTTGGGATGGTTGAAGGTGCTTGATGGTTTGGGATGGTTGAAGGAGATTTGATGGTTTGGGATTGTTGAAGGAACTTGATGGTTTGGGATGGTCGAAGGAGCTTGATGGTTTGGGATGGTTGAAGGAACTTGATGGTTTGGGATGGTCGAAGGAGCTTGATGGTTTGGGATGGTCGAAGGAACTTGATGGTTTGGGACATTGAAGGAGATTGATGGTTTGGGATGGTTGAAGGTGCTTGATGGTTTGGGATGGTTGAAGGAGATTGATGGTTTGGGATTGTTGAAGGTGCTTGATGGTTTGGGATTGTTGAAGGTGCTTGATGGTTTGGGATGGTTGAAGGTGCTTGATGGTTTGGGATGGTTGAAAGAGATTGATGGTTTGGGATGGTTGAAGGAGCTTGATGGTTTGGGATGGTTGAAGGAGCTTGATGGTTTGGGATGGTTGCAGGACATTCAGAGATTCAGAGTGTCTAATAGTCACATGTACTGGGGTTGCAGGTACAGTGAAAATCTTAGGCTCTGAGCTCCATCATGCTAAGAGACTAAGAGAAATCAAATAATGAAAATGGTATTAAAAAACAACAATAGAAATAGAAATAGTAATATATACATTATAACAACTGTAACAGTGATTAATAAATACATGTCCATTGGGGTGGAGGCAGAGTAAAGACTGTTGAGGGGGTGTGGGGTTGGGGGGGGGTTGACCAGAGGGAAGAGTGTAGAAGAGATGGAAAAAAGTATTGCTGTCTATCAAAAATGACAAGCCACCAGGGAATGACAATCTGGATGGAAAATAACGGAGGTTAATAGCATTGTGTGTGTGTGTGTGTGTGTCTGTGTGTGTGTCTGTGTGTGTGTGTGTGTGTGTGTGTATGTCTGTGTGTAGCAGGATTTGGAATCAGACGGGGGGTAGATGGAGTATAGGTCACGATATGCAATTGATAAGATACAGTATAGAAACAAGATAGTATTTTCTTCTTTTCTACCTGTTGTTATTCAGTTACCGGTATATCTCCTAAGTGTTCAGATTTTTTGCCCATAATTTCGCAGAGTAAAAAACCCAGCATGCAGTTGGTCGCAGTTCGATTTTTAAATTGGTTTGTTTAAACATCTGTTTCCACATACATGTACACAATTCATTTTATACTAAACAAAGAGAAATAACTTAAAACGTTCTCAACTAATCCAATCTGTAATGGGTTGGACATATTCTGCTAAATGACTTAAATGTAAATGTAAATTGCATCCGTTACTGCGATGGTTGTTCCCAATAGATGGTTTAGGTAGTTTTTGTTAATTATTTTTGTGTTTATTATTATTTTTTCTATCTGCTTTAATATTGCAGATAGATTGTAGCTTCCATCAATGTAATTTAGGAAGTATTGTCTAACACAACACCATAGCAGTCATTCTTGAGTGCAGATTGTAGATGATCAAATATTCCAATCGTTGGATATCATACTTCTGGCTGGATTCTGATAGGAATTACGAATCACATCACAAACCAGTATATCGTGACTTGGTCTGACGTGGGTGAGTAAGGATTTTCAGGCAACAATGTTGAGGATAACTACAGTCCCTTGCGAATGTATTCACCCCCCTTGGCATTTTTACTATTTTGTTGCCTTACAACCTGGAATTACATGTGATTTTGAAGGGGGGTTGAATCATTTGATTTACACAACATGCCTACCACTTTGAAGATGCAGAATATTTTTTATTGTGAAACAAATAAGAAATAAGACAAAAAAAATCTAACTTGAGCGTGCATAACTATTCACCCCCCAAATGCAATACTTTGTAGAGCCACCTTCTGCAGCAATTACAGCTGCAAGTCTCTTAGGGTATGTCTCTATAAGCTTGTCACATCTAGCCACTGGGATTTATGCCCATTCTTCAAGGCAAAACTGCTCCAGCTCCTTCAAGTTGGATGGGTTCTGCGGGTGTACAGCAATCTTTAAGTTATACCACAGATTCAAAATTGGTTTGAGGTCTGGGATTTGACTAGGCCATTCCAAGACATTTAAATGTTTCCCCTTAAACTACTCGAGTGTTGCTTTGGCAGTATGCTTAGGGTCATTGTCCTGCTGGAATGTGAACCTCCGTCCCGGTCTCAAATCTCTGGGAGATTGAAACAGGTTTCTCTCAAGAATTTCCCTGTATTTAGCGCCATCCATCATTCCTTCAATTTTGACCAGTTTCCCAGTCCCTGCCGAAGAAAACATTCTCACATCATGATGCTGCCACCACCATGCTTCACTGTGGGGATGGTGTTCTCGGGGTGATGAGATGTGTTGGGTTTGCGCCAGACATAGCATTTCCCTTGATGGCCAAAAAGCTCTCACCACCCCGAGTACCTTCTTCCATATGTTTGGGGAGTTTCCCAATATCTGTTTGCTTATTTTTTTCTTCAAGCATTGGATTTTTTCTGGCCACTCTTCTGTAAAAACCAGCTGTGTGGAGTGTACGGCTTAAAGTGGTTCTATGGACAGATACTTCAATCTCCGCTGTAGACCTTTGCAGCTCCTTCAGGGTTATCTTTGGTCTCTTTGTTGCCTCTCTGATTAATGCCCTCCTTGCCTGGTCCGTGAGTTTTGGTGGGCGACCCTTTCTTGGCAGCTTTGTTGTGGTGCCATATTCTTTCAATTTTTTAATAATGGATTTAATGGTGCTCAGTGTGATCTTCAAAGTTTCAGATATTTTTTTATAACCCAACCCTGATCTGTACTTCTCCACAACTTTGTCCCTGACCTGTTTGGAGAGCTACTTGGGCGTCATGGTGCTGCTTGTTTGGTGGTGCCCCTTGCTTAGTGGTGTTGCAGACTCTGGGGACTTACAGAACAGGTGTATATAAACTGAGATCATGTGACAGATCATGCAACACTTAGATTGCACACAGGTGGACTTTATTTAACTAATTATGTGACTTCTGAATGTAATTGGTTGCACCATATCATACTTAGGGGCTTCATAGCAAAGGGGATGAATACATATGCACACATCAGTTTTCAGTTTTTTAGATTTTTTTTTAAACACGTTATTTAAAACAAAACAATTTTGTGTATGTCCATTACATTAAATCTAAATAAAAATACATTTAAATTACAGGTTGTAATGCAAAAAAAATGGAAAAAAATGCCAAGGGGGATGAATACTTTTGCAAGGCACTGTAGGCCCTAACTAAAAGCTGAGGATAACTATGCCCTAAATACAGGCTGAGGATAACTACACCCTAACTAAAAGCTGGGGATAACTAGGCCCTAAATACAGGCTGAGGATAACTACACCCTAACTAAAAGCTGGGGATAACTAGGCCCTAAATACAGGCTGAGGATAACTACACCCTAAATACAGGCTGAGGATAACAACGCCCTAAATACAGGCTGAGGATAACTACACCCTAAATAAAGACTGAGGATAACTACACCCTATATACAGGCTGAGGATAACTAGGCCCTAAATACAGGCTGAGGATAACTACACCCTAACTAAAAGCTGGGGATAACTAGGCCCTAAATACAGGCTGAGGATAACTACACCCTAAATACAGGCTGAGGATAACTACGCCCTGAATACAGGCTGAGGATAACTACACCATAACTAAAGACTGGGGATAACTACGCCCTGAATACAGGCTGAGGATAACTACGGCCTAAATAAAGACTGAGGATAACTACACCCTAAATAAAGACTGAGGATAACTACGGCCTAAATACAGGCTGAGGATAACTACACCCTAAATAAAGACTGAGGATAACTACACCCTATATACAGGCTGAGGATAACTACGGCCTAAATACAGGCTGAGGATAACTACACCCTAAATAAAGACTGAGGATAACTACTCCCTAACTAAAGGCTGAGGATAACTACACCCTAAATAAAGACTGAGGATAACTACACCCTAAATAAAGACTGAGGATAACTACACCCTAAATAAAGACTGAGGATAACTACAGCCTAAATAAAGACTGAGGATAACTACGGCCTAAATAAAGACTGAGGATAACTACACCCTAACTAAAGACTGGGGATAACTACGCCCTGAATACAGGCTGAGGATAACTACAGCCTAAATAAAGACTGAGGATAACTACGGCCTAAATAAAGACTGAGGATAACTACACCCTAACTAAAGGCTGAGGATAACTACGCCCTATATAAAGACTGAGGATAACTACGCCCTAAATACAGGCTGAGGATAACTACACCCTAACTAAAGGCTGAGGATAACTACGCCCTAAATACAGGCTGAGGATAACTACGCCCTAAATACAGGCTGAGGATAACTACACCCTAACTAAAGGCTGAGGATAACTACGCCCTAAATACAGGCTGAGGATAACTACGCCCTAAATACAGGCTGAGGATAACTACGCCCTAAATACAGGCTGAGGATAACTACGCCATAACTAAAGACTGAGGATAACTACGCCCTAAATACAGGCTGAGGATAACTACGCCCTAACTAAAGGCTGAGGATAACTACGCCATAACTAAAGACTGGGGATAACTACGCCCTGAATACAGGCTGAGGATAACTACGCCCTAAATACAGGCTGAGGATAACTACACCCTAAATAAAGGCCTTATGACATGTACAGTGCCTTCAGAAAATATAATGTTGTTACGTTACAGACTAATTCTAAAATGGATTAAATAAAACATTTTTGGCATCAATCTACACACAGTACCCCCATAATAGCAAAGTGAAAACAGGTTTTTAGAAATTTTAGCAAATGTATCAAAAGATTTAAACAGAAATAGCTTATTTACATAGTAAGTATTCAGCCCCTTTGCTATGAGACTCGAAATTGAACTCAGGTGCATCCTGATCATCCTTAAGATGTTTCTACAACTTGATTGGAGTCAACCTGTGGTAAATTCAATTGATTGGACATGATTTGGAAAGGCACACACCTGTCTATATAAGGTCCCACAGTTGACAGTGCATGTCAGTGCAAAAACTAAGCCATGAGGTTGAAGGAATTGTCCGTGGAGCTCAGAGACAGGATTTGGTCAATGCACAGATTTGAGGAAGGGTACCAAAAAATGAATGCATTGGCCTCTGTCATTCTTCGATGGAAGAAGTTTGGAACCACCAATACTCTTCCTAGAGCTGGAATTGAGCAATCGGGGGAGAGGGCCTTGGTCAAGGAGGTGACCAAGAACCCGATGGTTACTCTGACAGAGTTCCAGAGGTCCTCTGTGGAGATGGGAGAACCTTCCAGAAGGACAACCATCTCTGCAGCACTCCACCAGTCAGGCCTTTATGGTAGAGTGGCCAGACGAAAGCCACTCCTCAGTAAAAGGCACATGCCAGCCTGCTTAGAGTTTGCCAAAAAAGGCACCCAAAGGACACAGACCACGAGAAACAAGATTCTTTGGTCTGATGAAACCAAGGTTGAACTCTTTGGCCTGAATGCCAAGCGTCATGTCTGGAGGAAACCTGGCACCATCCCTACAGCGAAGCATGGTGGTGGCAACATCTTGCTGTGGCAATGTTTTTTAAGGGCAGGAACAGGGAGACTAGTCAGGATCAAGGGAAAGATAAACAGAGCAAAGTACAGAGAGATCCTTTACGAAAACCTGCTCCAGGCTGGGCCGAAGGTTCACCTTCCAACAGGACAACAACCCTAAGCACTAAGTCAAGACAACTTAGGAGTGGCTTTGGGACAAGTCTCTAAATGTCCTTGAGTGGCCCAGCCAGGGCCCCGTACTTGAACCCAAATGAACATCTCTGGAGAGACCTGAAAATAGCTGTGCAGCGACGCTCCCTATCCAACCTGACAGAGCTTGAGTACTTGAATACTTATGTATATGGTATATTTAATTTTTTAAATTTTAATAAATTAGCAAAAAATTCGAAAAACCTGTTTTTGCTTTGACATTGTGGCGTATTGTGTGTAAATTGATGAGAAAAACAATATTACATTAATTTTCAAATAAGGCTGTAATATAAGGAACCAAGTACATGGTCAAGGGGTCTAAATACTTCCCAAAAGCACTGTAAAATAGGTCAGAAAGGGTTCACTTTCAATTGAAGCACATTCCCTTGGGCAGTCAACTGGTTAAGGCTTCACTATTATTATACAAACTATTATTAGTTTGAATTCAACATGCGTTTCTCTGTCACTACCAAACACAGTCATGGGTGGATTATCTATCACATTCAATCGAAAGGCATGCTGGGAAATATTGAAATAATTCTTTCCACCCGACAGTAGTGTTTAAAACCCAATCACCTTGTGATTAATAAACATGTTTAGGTGTTTGAAAAGTGTTACAATGAATAGACATATTCTGGTGTTTACAGCCTTAACATTGTGACACGTTTAAAAAGCGTTCCAGAAAATAGTTTAGTAAGGTGTTCCGATCCTAAACACTTGGTCTTACAGTGTTGTTATCATAAATAGCATGTGGGGAGGCGGTAGTCACTACTACGGGTGTTTGTAGCCTGCGTGGGACGTTAGGCTAGGCCAGGAATTCCCAATCTGGGATACGCACGCGTATGCCATAGGGGGTATGCCAAATAAAAATGTGATTCACATTTTTTTTTATATATATATACTTTATATATATATATAAATGGTTTCTTCACATTTTCAAACAGTCCATTTATATTTTCCAATTTTCTTCTCGGCTGAATAGCCTCGTTTCACTGCCAAAAATAAAATTAAACCATCTAGTGTTCAGCGAAATAACAACACAATGTCAAATACAGGAAGCCTAGTCAAATAATTAACATCCAATCACATTAACCGTTACTCTCTCGCAGGGGAATCCCACTAACGGTCTGTATGTAGCCAAACGTAGCTGCTGCTCATTCCGTTTGCTCCAAAATGGATAAATGGTTTTAAAAAGTAAGGCCCTCGTCCATAGAGACACATAGCAGCTCTACTGGTAGCACTGCTACTACTACTAGGATATCATACTGCTACTACGAGCTCTACTGGTAGTACTGCTACTACTACTAGGATATCATACTGCTACTACGAGCTCTACTGGTAGTACTGCTACTACCACTAGGACATCATACTGCTACTACCACTAGGACATCATACTGCTACTACCACTAGGACATCATACTGCTACTACCAGCTCTACTGGTAGTACTGCTACTACTACTAGGACATCATCCTGCTACTACTACTAGGACATCATCCTGCTACTACCACTAGGACATCATACTGCTACTACTACTAGGACATCATACTGCTACTACCACTAGGACATCATACTGCTACTACCAGCTCTACTGGTAGTACTGCTACTACTACTAGGACATCATACTGCTACTACCAGCTCTACTGGTAGTACTGCTACTACTACTAGGACATCATACTGCTACTACTACTAGGACATCATACTGCTACTACCAGCTCTACTGGTAGTACTGCTACTACTACTAGGACATCATACTGCTACTACTACTAGGACATCATACTGCTACTACCAGCTCTACTGGTAGTACTGCTACTACTACTAGGACATCATACTGCTACTACTACTAGGACATCATACTGCTACTACTACTAGGACATCATACTGCTACTACTACTAGGACATCATACTGCTACTACTACTAGGACATCATACTGCTACTACTACTAGGACATCATACTGCTACTACTACTAGGACATCATACTGCTACTACTACTAGGACATCATACTGCTACTACCACTAGGACATCATACTGCTACTACTACTAGGACATCATACTGCTACTACTACTAGGACATCATACTGCTACTACTACTACTAGGACATCATACTGCTACTAGCACTAGGACATCATACTACTACTACCACTAGGACATCATACTGCTACTACTACTAGGACATCATACTGCTACTACCAGCTCTACTGGTAGTACTGCTACTACTACTAGGACATCATACTGCTACTACCAGCTCTACTGGTAGTACTGCTACTACTACTAGGACATCATACTGCTACTACCAGCTCTACTGGTAGTACTGCTACTACTACTAGGACATCATACTGCTACTACTACTAGGACATCATACTGCTACTACTACTAGGACATCATACTGCTACTACCAGCAGTACTACACCTGCACCTGTCGACGACACAAGTTGTTCTGCTTCCACGAGCACATCCAATGTTAGCATCAGTAATTCTACATTTTGTTGTTAGCCCAGCTACCATTGCCACTGACAGTTGTGAATCTGGGTAGCTCACCATATAAGACGCTTCTGGCGCCCCTTCTTCTTATTAATGGTATCTGTTGCTTTGCACAGATCCTGGTTTAAGTCTGTTACAGCTGGATGAACCAACAGACGTGGAGGCCTGGCACAGATCCTGGTTTAAGTCTGTTACAGCTGGATGAACCAACAGACGTGGAGGCCTGGCACAGATCCTGGTTTAAGTCTGTTACAGCTTGATGAACCAACAGACGTGGAGGCCTGGCACAGATCCTGGTTTAAGTCTGTTACAGCTGGATGAACCAACAGACGTGGAGGCCTGGCACAGATCCTGGTTTAAGTCTGTTACAGCTGGATGAACCAACAGACGTGGGGGCCTGGCACAGATCCTGGTACATGTCCGTTATGTTTATGGGGGGTCAATTAAGGGAGACACCCTCTTCTGCAAACCACTGGAAACCAGGACAACAGGAGAGGATATTTTTTGAAGTACTGGACAGCTTTGTGAAATCAAATGGACTTTGGTGGTCAAGATGTGTTGGTATCTGTACTGATGGCGCAAATGCCATGACAGGGAGACATAGTGGACTGTTAACGTGCGTGCAAGCAGTTGCTCCCGACACCACTTGGGTGAACTGCAGCATCCACCGAGAGGCTCTAGCTGCCAATGGAATTCCTGACAGCTTGAAAGACGTTTTGGACACTACAGTGAAAATAGTTAACTTTGTTAAAGCAAGGCCCCTGAACTCTCATGTATTTGCTGCACTATGCAATGATATGGGCAGCAACCATGTAACACTTTTACAACATACATAAGAAGTGTGCTGGTTATCAAGGGGCAAAGTATTGACACGTTTAAAAATATATATTTATGGTCTCTACTGACCATAATTTTCACATGTCTGACCGCTTGCATGATGACGAGTTTCTCACACGACTTTCTGGCCGATCTGGGTGATGTTTTTCTCACCTGAATGATCTGAATCTAGGATTACAGTGACTCTCCGCAATTATATTCAATGTGCGGGACATAATTGAGGCTATGATTAAGAAGTTGGAGCTCTTCTCTGTCTGCATTAACAAGGACAACACACAGGTCTGTCCATCATTATGAGTTGGGTGCAAAATTAAGCAGGTACTTTCCTGAAACGGATGACACAAACAACTGGATTCGTTATCACTTTCATGTCCTTCCTCCAGTCCAGTCTGATATCTGAACAAGAGAGCCTCATTGAAATTACAACAAGCGGTTCTGTGAAAATCAAATTTAATCAGAAGCCACTGGCAGATTTCTGGACTGTGCTGCGCTCAGAGTATCCTGCCTTGGCAAATCGCGCTGTTAATTAAGACACTGATGCCCTTTGCAACCACGTACCTATGTGAGAGTGGATTCTCGGCCCTCACTAGCATGAAAACGAAATACAGGCACAGACTGTGTGTGGGAAATGATTTAAGACTGAGACTCTCTCCAATACAACCCAACATTGCAGAGTTATGTGCATCCTTTCAACCACACCCTTCTCATTAACCTGTGGTGAGTTATTCACAATTGTTGAAATAAGGTTTTATATGTAAGATGATTAAAGAGCAAAATGATTGATTATTATTATATTATTATTTGTGTCCTGGTCCTATAAGAGCTCTTTGTCACTTCCCATGAGCCGGGTTGGGACAAAAACTCACACTCATTGTTGTTTAATAAATGTATTGTATAGTGTGTGTGTGGCAGGCTTACAATATTGGCAAAAAACAACATTGTAGAGTGCACTAACCCTGGTGCTAGAGGGGGTATGCACTTGTAGGGTGAATGTTTGAAGGTGTACGGCACTATAAAACGTTTGGGAACCACTGGGCTAGGCTATACAGTCCTGTTAAAAAGTATTCGCCCTCTTTCTGACTTCTCTATTTTTTACATATTTTTGAGACTGAATGTTATCAGATCTTCAACCAAAAACCTAATATTAGATAAAGGGAACCTGAGTAAAAAAACAAACATGTATTTTATTAATTGAATTAGCAAAGTTATGCAAAACCCAATGCCCCTTTACCAGCACCGACTGCAACCAAATGCTTCCTATAATTGTTAATCAGTCTCTCACATTGCTGTGGGGGATTTTTGGCCCACTCCTGCATGCAGAACGGCTTTAACTCAGCAACATTTGTGGGTTTTCAGGCCTGAATTTCTAATTTCAAGTCCTGCCACAACATCTCAATTAGGATTAGGTCTGGACTTTGACCTAAGCCAATCCAAAACTTCAAATTTGTTGCTTTTTTAGCAATTTTCATGTAGACTTGATTGTGTGTTTTGGATCATTGTCTTGCTGCGTAACTCAGCTACACTTCAGCTTCAGCTCACAGACGGATGGCCTGACATTCTCCTGTAGAATTCTTTTATACAGAGCATAATTCATGCAAGCCATCCTGTTTCCTGAGCCAGCAAAGCATCCCCCAAACCATCACCCTACCACCACCATGCTTGACCGTTGGTATAATGTTCTTCCTGTGGAATGCAGTGTTTGGTTTTTCACCAGGCATAATAGGAACCATGTCATCCAACAAGTTATACTTTTGACACGTCTGTTGAGTAGAACGTTCTTCCAAGAGTCTTGATGATCATCCAGGTGCTTCCAGGTGCTTCCAGGTGCTTCCAGGTGCATCCAGGTGCTTCCAGGTGCTTCCAGGTGCTTCCAGGTGCTGGATGAGATGATCTACGATCGATCCGGATAACTGGGACATGAAAACACAAGGCAGAGGCAATTCTAACAAGAAATATGTTTTCATTTATTCACATTTTCACACGTGAATTCACACATGAGTTCACATGTTGAAGTGTCCACTCATTCAACAAGACGTGTCAATGTGTGTGTGTGTGTGTGTGTATGCGTGTGTATGTGCGTGCATGCGTGTGAGTGTGTGTGAGTGTGTGTGTGTGTGTGTCTGTGTGTGTATGTGTGTGTATGACTTCACTTAGGAATTCATTCATAGTCCAACACATTCTGTGTCGTTCATTCGTTCACACCTCCACATATTCTGATGGAGAATTAATGCATAGAACGTTAGGAAACCCTAATATTGATCTTGATTATATGTAATTTCATGTGAATTGTAATCAATAAGGCCCGAGGGGGTGTGGTATATGGCCAAGGGCTGTTCTTAGGCACGATGCATCGCAGCCCTTTGCCGTTGTATATTGGCCCTATACCACAAACCCCAGAGGTGCCTTATTGCTATTGTAAACTGGTTACCAACGTAATTAGAGCAGTTCAAATAAAACGTTTGTCATACCCGTGGTATACGGTCTGATATACTACGGCTGTCAGCCAATCAGCCTTCAGGGCTAGAACCAGTCAGTTTATAATCAATGATACGGTAGGTGTAAAGTCCAAAACAACAATAACGTTAAATCTATGTGTAATTCATTGCCATTGACTTCGGTGTTATTAGTAAGGTTTGTTTTCCATTCGGATCTTATCTGTTGTTGATAAGACAAAGATGATTGTGACGTCACAATGTTGTCAACATCAAGCTTTCTATTGTCGTTTTTCTTCCCCCCCAAACATGACTGATCTTTAAACTATACATTTTGAGTGTTTAACACGAGTCAGACCTGAAATTCTTGTTGGTTAGATCTGTACATCATCATTAGGCGTTGTTGTAGTCTGGGCTACTTCAAATCAACTGTTATTTGTCGCATGCTCCGTAAGCAACAGGTGTAGACTAACAGTGAAATGCTTACAGTGAGTGGGTGTGTTTTTCTCAGATCGTTAGTGAATAGACTTTTAAAACTATGTACACATTCCACTGCTCTGTTCACCTGTCAGCCCAGGGCTTATAGCCAACCCCACCCAAACCACCTTGTTCCCAAAGACAGAGATATAGATGTGGTTCCAAACACCTATAACTGTAACACTGTAGCATCTTGTCAGGGTTAAACACTCTCTGTTGTTGAATGTGAAGGCTTTGTTTTCATTGTCCCATGGCTGCATTGCCGGTACAACAACAAAGTACCTAGTTAGCTAATAAAAGTTTACAATAGTTTTCCTATTCATATCTGGATATGTCCAGGGATCCTTGCTGAAACAAGGTGATACTACATAGGCTAGGCAGCTAGCCTAGCTGCTAGCTATCAAGCTAGGCAACCTGGTCTACTATTGCTGGATACCAAGCACGCTAAGTGGTTAGCCCTTGTGGCTAGGGCTGCACTTCTATTTGTCTCGGGTTTAGAATTACCGTTTTCCAGAGTTTTGAATAGTGCTGACACGGGGAACAAACTGAGGAACAGACAGATATAGAAGAGGAAATCCACAAAGTGAAGGTAAGTCCAATATAGCTTTGATGCGCGAAATGATGGTGACAGATGTACGTAATGATGGGCAGCCTGGCGCCCTCAAGTGCCAGGGAGGAAGAGCGGGAGCAGGAGTGACATTCATGTTTTGGCCATATCAGAGACTCACTTGGACTCTTCTTTTGAGGATGCTGAGATCTCTATACATGGATACAATTTGTTCAGGAGGGACAGAAATAGATATGGGGGTGGAGTTGCAGTTTACATCCAGAGTCAAATTTCAGCAAAACAACGCAAGGACTTAATGTTGAATGGATTAGAGGCTCTATGGGTACAGGTGCATTGATCCCATTTGAAACCTATACTAGTTGGTTGCTGCTATAGGCCACCTAGTGCCTGCCGATGTCAAATATCTTGATGTAATTTGTGAAATATTGGATAAGGTTTTATTTTTTGGGAGATTTTAATATCGATTTTTTTAACACCAACTGTCCAATGAGAAAGGAACATATTTTTGTTGCCAATGTATGTGACCTGATCCTTGTACCAACCAGAACGTTCACTAATAGGTCCGGTATCACATCACCAACTTGTATCGATCACATTTTTACCCACATGGCTGAACATTGTTCTAAAGCTGTATCAGTGGCACTAGGTTGTAGTGATCATAACTTGGTTGCACTCAAATCAAATCAAATCATATGTTATTGGTCACATACACATGGTTAGCAGATGTTAATGCGAGTGCCGCGAAATGCTTGTGCTTCTAGTTCCGACCATGCAGTAATATCTAACAAGTAATCTATCAATTTCACAACAACTACCTTATACACACAAGTGTAAAGGAATGAATAAGAATATGTACATATAAATATATGGATGAGCGATGGCCGAACAGCATGGGCAAGATGCAGTAGATGGTATAGAGTACAGTACATACAGTACATATGAGATGAGTAATGTAGGGTATGTAAACATGATATAAAGTGCCATTGTTTAAAGTGACTAGTGATACATTTATTACATCCAATTTTTATTAATAAAGTGCTTAGAGATTTTGAGTCAGTATGTTGGCATCAGCCACTCAATGTTAGTGATGGCTGTTTAACAGTCTGATGGCCTTGAGATAGAAGCTGTTTTTCAGTCTCTCGCTCCCAGCTTTGATCTACCTGTACTGACCTCGCCTTCTGGATGATAGCGTGGTGAACAGGCAGTTGATGTCCTTGATGATCTTTTTGGCCTTCCTGTGACATCTGGTGGTGTAGCTGTCCTGGAGGGCAGGTAGTTTGCCCCCGGTGATGCGTTGTGCAGACCTCACTACCCTCTGGAGAGCCTTACGGTTGTGGGCGGAGCAGTTGCCGTACCAGGCGGTGATACAGCCCGACAGGATGCTCTCGATTGTGCATCTGTAAGAGTTTGTGAGTGTTTTTGGTGACAAGCTACATTTCTTCAGCCACCTGAGGTTGAAGAGGCGCTGTTGCGCTGTTGCGCCTTCTTAACCACACTGTCTGTGTGGGTGGACCATTTCACTTTGTCTGTGATGTGTACCCCGAGGAACTTAAAACTTTCCACCTTCTTAACTACTGTCCTGTCGATGTGGATAGGGGGGTGCTCCCTCTGCTGTTTCCTGAAGTCCACATTCATCTCCTTTGTTTTGTTGACATTGAGTGTGAGGTTATTTTCCTGAAACCACACTCAGAGGGCCCTCACCTCCTCCCTGTAGGCCGTCTCGTCGTTGTTGGTAATCAAGCCTACCACTGTAGTGTCGTCTGCAAACACTCAGTAAGAAAACTAAAATACCAAAGGCTGGCCCTAAGGTAATCTACCCAAGGTCCTACAGAGGGTTCAATCAGGACTCGCTCACTAGGAACACTACAATACCTGGCCCTAAGGTAATCTACCCAAGGTCCTACAGAGGGTTCAATCAGGACTCGCTCACTAGGAACACTACAATACCAGAGGCCCTAAGGTAATCTACCCAAGGTCCTACAGAGGGTTCAATCAGGACTCGCTCACTAGGAACACTACAATACCAGAGGCCCTAAGGTAATCTACCCAAGGTCCTACAGAGGGTTCAATCAGGACTCATTTGTGGATGAGATTAAGAATGTGCCAATGGTTAGAAGTGTGTAGGGAGAATGATCCTGAAATGTCACTAAATTTGTTTATGAAATGATTTATGAGAATAGCTGATAAGCACGCCCCTTTAAGAAAATGCACTGTGAGGTCAGACGGCGCCCTTTGGATTGATGATACGCTGAGAAATGTAATGATTCAACGTTATGATGCCAAAAAAAAGTAGCAGATAAATCTGCCACTCTGTTTGGTAAGCAAAGTTATTGTAAATTAAAAAATCTTGAATCAATGTTATTGTGGGTAGGAATTCGAACATTTCCGGCTCTTTTGATGAATCAGAGGGTATATTTAACACAAAACCACAAGACACCGCAAACTACTTTAATGAATATTTTACAGGCAAGTTGGACAAGTTGAGGAATGCTATGATTCCAACTGATGGCTCCATGTCATATACTCTTATAAAAGATTGCATCATGAAGGAGAGGCAATGCATGTTCGAATTTCATGAAGTAGAAAGGGAAGAGGTAGAAAAGATGCTCTTGTCTCTTTCGGATAACAAGCCCTGGTCTTATCACACTTAGAGTACTGTCCAGTTATATGGTCATCTACAGCAAAGGAAAATATCATAAAATACTGCTCCAGATTAGCTCTTCATTGCATTCATTCATTCATTCATTCATTCCATATGAATATTATCCAAATGCATCAGAATCTCTCATGGCTTCACGTTGAAAACAAATTACTATCCAATCTTCTGATTTTCTTTAGGAATGTTATATATATATTTTTAAAAACACAGTATTTTTCAGGCAAGTTAGTACATATTAGCGATACGCAAAACCACCAAACCAGACAGGCAAATTCAGGGCAGCTAAGACAACCCAAGCCAAGGACAAATCGCCTTAAATCTACAATTTTATATAGAGCCATAGCTGAATGGAACTCTTTACCAATCCATATTTCTCAGGTAAAAAGTAAATCCACTTTCAAGAAAAAAATGTAAGAACATTTAATGCGATAGACCATATGACTGGACAGGAAATAGTAAGAACATTTAATGCGATAGACCATATGACTCGACAGGAAGTAGAAAGAACATTTAATGCGATAGACCATATGACTGGACAGGAAGTAGAAAGAACATCTAATGTGATAGACCATATGACTGGACAGGAAGTAGAAAGAACATATAATGTGATAGACCATATGACTGGACAGGAAACAGAACATCTAATGTGATAGACCATATGACTGGACAGGAAACAGAACATCTAATGTGATAGACCCTATGACTGGACAGGAAACAGAACATCTAATGTGATAGACCATATGACTGGACAGGAAATAGAAAGAACATCTAATGTGATAGACCATGTGACTGGACAGGAAACAGAACATCTAATGTGATAGACCATATGACTGGACAGGAAACAGAACATCTAATGTGATAGACCATATGACTGGACAGGAAACAGAACATCTAATGTGATAGACCATATGACTGGACAGGAAACAGAACATCTAATGTGATAGACCATATGACTGGACAGGAAATAGAAAGAACATCTAATGAGATAGACCATATGACTGGACAGGAAATAGAAAGAACATCTAATGTGATAGACCATGTGACTGGACAGGAAACAGAACATCTAATGTGATAGACCATATGACTGGACAGGAAACAGAACATCTAATGTGATAGACCATATGACTGGACAGGAAATAGAAAGCATCAACTGAATGTTAAATATATTTCCTGTCTGGTATTTTAATTGTTTGTATTGCCTACTTGTTGAATGTTTGTGAAGTCTTGATTTGTAATCATTTGTAATGTCATATTAATTGGTGTTGGACCCCAGGAAGATTAGCTAGCTACCTGAATAGAATAGAATACAACTTTATTGTCCATCCAGGACAATATCTCCCTTGTTTCTCTCGTATCATTGGTTACCTGGTTTCCTGACATTTCCTCTCTGCCAATCCAAGCTTTCCAAATATCCAAGGCCCTGCTTCCCCGTACACACCAGCGCATCTTCTCGGAGACATGCCTTGTCGGCGTTCGACGCCAGCCTCACCAGCCACCTGGACCTGTTGTTTGCATCCCAGATTTCTGTCAGCACCGGTCCACTCCATCCCTTTTAGCCAGCAACCATATGCTTTGGCCCGCTTCACAGGTAATCGATTCTACATACCGAACTTCCACGTTATTGATCAAAAGTCTCCAATGCTACCTTCCCCCCCAACTCAACTTCTCAACCAAGCACAGCCAACCATTCAAGAGCCTTCTATGCAACTTCTAACCTTTCAGGAAGCTTAGCCTGTATGGTGTTCATGTTCTAGTCTTAGCCTTGTACACTCGTGGCAATGGGCCTGTATGGTGTTCATGTTCTAGTCTTAGCCTTGTACACTCGTGGCAATGGGCCTGTATGGTGTTCATGTTCTAGTCTTAGCCTTGTACACTCGTGGCAATGGGCCTGTATGGTGTTCATGTTCTAGTCTTAGCCTTGTACACTCGTGGCAATGGGCCTGTATGGTGTTCATGTTCTAGTCTTAGCCTTGTACACTCGTGGCAATGGGCCTGTATGGTGTTCATGTTCTAGTCTTAGCCTTGTACACTCGTGGCAATGGGCCTGTATGGATAGGACCACATTTATATGTTTCTTACAGAATAAATATGAAAAGCATGGTAACATTATTTTTTTTTTTAAGTGGCAGTTATTAGACCAAAGTTGAGGACACAACAGTTCACCTGATACGAGAATGAATCCAAACATTACAATGTGGATTTTTATGTGCATTTTACTTATCTGTACTTTTTACCGCATTTCTTGATAACAAAATCTGAAAAAGAAATACTCTGGATACATTCAGTAATTTTTTAAAATTATTTATAGTGCATTCGGAAAGTATTCAGACCCCTTGACTTTATCCATATTTTCCATTTTGACTTATTTTAAAATGTGTTCAAATTATTTTCTTCCTCATCAATATACACACAATACCCCACAATAACAAAGCAAAAACAGTTTCGACATTTTTACAAATGTATTAAATATAAAAATTGAAATAGCATATTTACAGAAGTATTCAGAAGTATTCAGACCCTTTACTCAGTACTTTGTTGAAGCACCTTTGGCAGCGATTACTGCCTCAAGTCTTCTTGGGTATGATGCTACAAGCTTGGCACACCTGTATTTGGGGAGTTTCTCCCACTCTTCTCTTCTCAAGGCTCTGTCAGGTTGGATGGGGAGAGTTGCTGCACAGCTATTTTCAGGTCTCTCCAGAGATGTTCGATCGGGTTCAAGTCCAGGCTCTGACTGGGCCACTCAAGGACATTCAGAGACTTGTCCTGAAGCCACTCCTGCGTTGTCTTGGCTGTGTGCTTAGTGTCGTTGTCCTGTTGGCAGGTGAACCTTCGCCCCACTCTGAAGTAGTGAGCGCTCTGGAGCAGGTTTTCGTCAAGGATCTCTCCATACTTTGATATGTTAATCTTTGCCTTGATCCTGAATAGTCTCCCAGTCCCTACCACTGAACAACATCGAAACAGCACGATGCTGCCACCACCATGCTTCACCGTAGGGATGGTGCAAGGTTTCCTCCAGACGTGACGCTTGGCATTCAGGCCAAATAGTTCCATCTTGGTTTCAAAAGACCAGAGAATGTTGTTTCTCATGGTCTGAGTGTCTTTAGGTGCCTTTTGGCAAACTCCAAGTGGGCTGTCATGCTCTGGATAAGAGCGTCTGCTAAATGACTTAAATGTAAATGTAAATGTTTTACTGAGGAGTGGCTTCCGTCTGGCCACTCTATCATTAAGGCCTGATTGGTGGAGTCCTGCAGAGATGGTTGTCCTTCTGGAAGGTTCTCCCATCTCCACAGAGGAACTCTAGAGCTCTGTCAGAGTGACCATTAGGTTCTTGGTCACCTCCCTGACCAAGGTCCTTCTCCCCGATTGTTCGGCCAGCTCTAGGGAAGAGTCTTGGTGGTTCCAAAATTCTGCCATTTAAGAATGATGGAGGCCACAGTGTTCTTGGGGACCTTCAAAGTTGCAGAAATGTTTTGGTACCCTTCCCCAGGTCTGTGCCTCCTGTCTCTGAGCTCTATGGACAATTCCTTCGACCTCATGGCTTGGTTTTTGCTCTGACATGTACTGTCAACTGTGGGACCTTATATAGACAGGTGTGTGCCTTTCCAAATCATGTCCAATCAACTGAATTTATCACAGGTGGACTCCAATCAAGTTGTAGATCAGCTCAAGGATGATCAATGGAAACAGGATGCACCTGAGATCAATTTAGAGTCTCATAGTAAAGGGTCTGAATACTTATGTAAATAAGGTATTTATGTTTTTTTTATATACATTTGCAAACAAATATATATATGTTTTCGCTTTGTTATTATGGGGTATTGTGATGTCATTATGGGGTATTGTGATGTCATTATGGGGTATTGTGTGTAGATTGCTGAGGGAAGCAATTATATTTTATACATTTTAGAATAAGGCTGTAACGTAACAAAATGTGGAAAAAGTCAAGGGGTCTGAATCCTTTCACAAAGTATTTTCCTGGTAAATGTGTGGTAGGTGCAACATTTAAAAAAAATACAAGGGTTTCAGTGAAATGACTTAACTGGTGTCTCCAAGTGGCCACCCTCCTCTCCAATGTGTGCATAGTTCCTAAGTAAATTTCAATGCACTTTTATGAGGTCCATTTTTAAACTCCCCTTACTGTGCCCGTTGAGGAAATAGGGCAAGCACACTTGTACAGTTGTTGTTTTGTATGGAAAACATCCCTGTATATCTCGGGTCACAAGGTCTCAACGTCTATAAGTACAGAACCGTTTCCTACCAAAGGTCAACTTGTCAGCCCCTCTACAGACTAAGGTATGCTGCCATCATATAACTCACTCCACACTTTGGTTCCATATCAGAACAATGCTACACAAGAACCATCTTCCTCCATTATTCTCCAAACTACAAGATCCAAGCTCATGATTATCCCCATCATCAGTGCTGTAGGAGCACTGCACTTCCTCCTTCCATGTCACCTTGATTCCCATCTCAGCTCAGACATTTCCCATCCATATCGTCTACCCTCGACCCCTCTATACTCTCAGAACCATCACGCTCCTTCAACCCTCCTGAACCATCAAGCAACTGAGTTCTGGACTTCCTGAAGGGCCGCCCCCAGGTGGTGAAGGTAGGCAGCATTACATCCTTGACACTGATTCTCAACACAAGGGTGTGTCCTCAGTCACCTCCTGTATTCCCTGTATACCCACGACTGTGTGGCCTCACACAATTCCAACTCCACCATCAAGTTCGCTGACGACACAACAGTAGTAGGCCTGTCGACAAGATGACCTACAGGGAGGAGGTAAGCACTCTGACGGCGTGGTGCAAGGGAAACAACCTCTCCCTCAACATTAGCAAATCAAGGCTATTCAGAGGGTGACATATGCAGCTGAACGCACCAATGGCTGCACACTGCCTGCCCTACAGGACACCTACAACACCAGTTGTCGCAGGAAGTTCACTAAGATCATCAGGGACCCCAGCCACGCCCTGTTCTCTCCACTTCAATCACTCAGGCAGTACAGGAGCATCATGGCAAAGACTGGAAGACTGGCCAATAGTTTCTACCACCAGAACATCAGGCTGCAGAATAGCCACTACTAGTCAGCCATCCGCTCCCCCTTCCCCCTGCTACTCCTCCTATGAACATCCCCCCCCCACACCCCCTCAATAGTCACTCATCTTACATGTTGCTCCCCTCTGAGGACATCCCCCTCCCCCCAAATTACTTTTACTCTGCCCCCACCCCAACGACATTCATGACTGTTGCAGTTGTTAATATGTACATCATAGTTTTTTTTTTTATTGTATTTGTTTTATTTATTTTTATTTCACACCCCCTCAATGGTCATGCTGCTCCCCCTATTGGTATTTGTATTTATTATGGATCCCCATTAGTTCCTGCAAAGGAAACAGCTACTCTTCCTGGGGTTTATTATGGATCCCCATTAGTTCCTGCAAAGGAAACAGCTACTCTTCCTGGGGTTTATTATGGATCCCCATTAGTTCCTGCAAAGGAAACAGCTACTCTTCCTGGGGTTTATTATGGATCCCCATTAGTTCCTACCAAGGAAACAGCTACTCTTCCTGGGGTTTATTATGGATCCCCATTAGTTCCTACCAAGGAAACAGCTACTCTTCCTGGGGTTTATTATGGATCCCCATTAGTTCCTGCCAAGGCAACAGCTACTCTTCCTGGGGTTTATTATGGATCCCCATTAGTTCCTGCCAAGGAAACAGCTACTCTTCCTGGGGTTTATTATGGATCCCCATTAGTTCCTACCAAGGAAACAGCTACTCTTCCTGGGGTTTATTATGGATCCCCATTAGTTCCTGCCAAGGCAACAGCTACTCTTCCTGGGGTTTATTATGGATCCCCATTAGTTCCTGCCAAGGAAACAGCTACTCTTCCTGGGGTCTGGCGAAATTAAGGCAGTTATACAATTTTAAAAACATTAAAGAATTCACAACACATTAAGTGTGTGCCCTCAGGCCCATAATCCACTGTGTATAGTGCGAATGTTATTTATTAAATCAAATTCCACCATAATTTGCAAATAAATTCATAAAAAATCCTACAATGTGATTTTCTGGATTTTTTTTTCTCATTTTGTCTGTCATAGTTGAAGTGTACCTATGATGAAAATTACAGACCTCTCTCATCTTTTTAAGGGGGAGAACTTGCACAATTGGTGGCTGACTAAATACTTTTTTTGCCCCACTGTATGCACGCACCACTTTTCACTTTTCAGTTTTTTTTTAATTATTTTTTGAAACAAATTATATTTTAAATTTCACTTCACCAATTTGGACTATTTTGTGTATGTCCATTACATTAAATCCAAATAAAAATCTATTTAAATTACAGGTTGGAGTGCAACAAAATAGGAAAAACACCAAAGGGGGTGAATACTTTTGCAAGGCACCGTATTAATAACATGCATGTCAATCTCTCCTGGCTGAAAGTGGAGGAGAGATTGACTTCATCACTACTTTTATTTATGAGAGGTATTGATATGTTGAATGCACAGAGCTGTCTGTCTAAACTACTGGCACACAGCTCGGACACCCATGCATACCCCACAAGACTTGCCACAAGAAGTCTCTTCACAGTCCAGAACAGACTATGGGAGGCACACAGTACTACATAGAGCCATGACTACATGGAACTCTATTCCACATCAAGTAACTCAAGCCAGCAGTAAAATTAGATTTAGAAAACAGATTTAAAAAACACCTTATGGAACAGCGGGGACTGTGAAGCAACACAAACATTGGCACAGACACATGCATATACACACGCACACGCGCACGCACGCACACACACACACACACACACACACACACACACACACACACACACACACACACACACACACACACACACACACACACACACACACACACACACACACACACACACACACACACACACACACACACACACACACACACACACACACACACACACACACACAATAACATACGCACTATACACACATATAGATGTAGTACTGTAGATATGTGGTGGTGGAGAAGAGCACAAGGAGTGTTTGGAAATCTGTGAATTTATTGTAATGTTTTAAAATGGTATAAACTGCCTTAATTTTGCTGCACACCAGGTTTGCTGCTTTGGCAGCAGCTAATGGGGATCCATAATAGATACAAATACAAACGTTATCATGTGTTTGTATGCACGTGTCTGTACCTGTTTGTGTTACTTCACAGTCCCCCGCTGTTCCATAAGGTGTATTTTTAACTGCTTTTTAAATCTGATTCTACTGCTTGCATCAGTTACCTGATGTGGAATAGAGTTCCATGTAGTCATGGCTCTATGAAGTACTGTGTCCCTCCCATAATCTGTTCTGGACTGGTGTCATGTCTTGTGGGGTATGCATGGGTGTCTGAGCTGTGTGCTAGTATTTTAAACAGACAGCTCAGTACCTTCAGCTTGTCAACACCTCTTACAAAAACAAGCAATGAGGAAGTCAATCTCTCTTCACTTTGAGCCATGAGAGATTGACATGCATGGCATTAATGTTAGCTCTCTGTGTACTTTTAAAGGCCAGCTGTGCTGCCCTGTTCTGAGCCAACTGCAATTTTCCTAAGTCCCTCTTTGTGGCACCTGACCACACGACTGAACAGTAGTCCACGTGCAACAAAACCAGTGCCTGTAGGACCTGCCTTGTTGATAGTGTTGTTAAGAAGGTAGAGCAGCGCTTTATTTTGGACAGACTTCTCTCCCATCTTAACTACTGTTGTATCAATATGTTTTGACCATGACATTTTACTGTCCAGGGTTACTCCAAGCAGTTTAGTCACCTCTATTTCCACGTTATTCATTAACGAGATGTAGTTGAGGTTTAGGGTTTAGTGAGTGTTTTGATCCAAATACAATGCTTTTAGTTTTGGAAATATTTAGGGCTAACTTATACCTTGCTACTCATTTCGAAACTAACTGCAGTTCTTTGTTAAGTGTTGCAGTCATTTCAGTTGCTGTAGTAGCTGACGTGTATAGTGTTGAGTCATCTGTATACATAGACACACTTGCTTTATTCAAAGCTATTGGTATGTCGTTAGCAAAGATTGGGGGCCTAAACAGCTACCCTGGGGAATTCCTGCTTCTACCTGGATTATATTTGAGAGGCTTCCATTAAAGAACACCCTCTGTGTTCTGTTAGACAGGTAACTCTTTATCCACAGTACAGCAGGGGGTGTAAAGCCATAACACATATGTTTTTCCAGCAGCAGACTATGATCGATAATGTCAAAAGCTGCATTGAAGTCTAACAAGACAGCCCCCACAATAATTTTATCATCAATTTCTCTCAGGCAATCATCAGTCATTTGTGTAAGTGCTGTGCTTGTTCAGTGTTCTTCAATATAAGCATGCTGAAAGTCTGTTGTCAATTTATTTACTGTGAAATAGCATTGTATCTGGTCAAACACAATATTTTTTCAGAAGTTTACAAAGGGTTGGTAATAGACTGATTGGTCGGCAATTTGAGCCAGTTAAAGGGGGCTTTATTATTCTTGGGTAACGGAATGACATTAGCTTCCCTCCAGGCCTGAGGGCAAACACTTTCTATTAGGCTTATATTAAAGATGTGGAAAATAGGAGTGGCAATGTCGTCTGCTATTAACCTCCGTTATTTTCCATCCAGATTGTCATTCCCTGGTGGCTTGTCATTTTTGATAGACAGCAATCATTTTTTCCATCTCTTCTACACTCTTCCCTATGGTCAACCCTTCTTCACCCCCCCCCCCCCCCCCCCTCAACCCCACACCCCCTCAACAGTCTTTACTCTGCCTCCACCCCAATGGACATGTATTTATGAATCACTGTTACAGTTGTTATAATGTATATATTACTATTTCTATT
>NC_088424.1:43883224-43888224 GCF_034236695.1 Oncorhynchus nerka | reverse complement strand
AGAGGGAAGAGAGAGGGAAGAGAGGGAGAGAGGGAAAAGAGAGGGAAGAGATTGGGAAGAGAGAGATAGAGGTAAGAGATGGCAAGAGAGAGATAGAGGGAAGAGATAGAAACAGAGAGAGTGAAAGGGGAGAGATGGAGATAAAACCCTCCAACCCAAAAAGGCCTGTGGTGTTGATGGTATCCTCAATGAAATGATCAAATGTACAGACAACAAATTCCAATTGGCTATACTAAAACTCTTTAACATCATCCTTAGCTCTGGCATCTTCCCCAATATTTGGAACCAAGGACTGATCAGCCCAATCCACAAAAGTGGAGACAAATCTGACCCCAATAACTACCGTGGAATATGCGTCAACAGTAACCTTGGGAAAATCCTCTGCATTATCATTAACAGCAGACTCGTACATTTCCTCAATGAAAACAATGTACAGAGCAAATGTCAAATTGGCTTTTTACCAAATTACCGTACAACAGACCATGTATTCACCCTGCACACCCTAATTGACAACCAAACAAAACAAAACAAAGGCAAAGTCTTCTCATGCTTTGTTGATTTCAAAAAAGCCTTCGACTCAATCTGGCATGAGGGTCTGCTGTACAAATTGATGGAAAGTGGTGTCGGGGGAACAACATAGAACATTATAAAATCCATGTACACAAACAACAAGTGTGCGGTTAAAATTGGCAAAAAACACACACATTTCTTCACACAGGGTCGTGGGGTGAGACAGGGATGCAGCTTAAGCCCCACCCTCTTCAACATATATATCAACGAATTGGCGTGGGCACTAGAAAAGTCTGCAGCACCCGGCCTCACCCTACTAGAATCCGAAGTCAAATGTCTGCTGTTTGCTGATGATCTGGTGCTTCTGTCACCAACCAAGGAGGGCCTACAGCAGCACCTAGATCTTATGCACAGATTCTGTCAGACCTGGGCCCTAACAGTAAATCTCAGTAAGACCAAAATAATGGTGTTCCAAAAAAGGTCCAGTCACCAGGACCACAAATACAAATTCCATCTAGACACTGTTGCCCTAGAGCACACAAAAAACTATACATACCTTGGCCTAAACATCAGCGCCACAGGTAACTTCCACAAAGCTGTGAATGATCTGAGAGACAAGGCAAGAAGGGCATTCTATGCCATCAAAAGGAACATAAATTTCAACATACCAATTAGGATTTGGCTAAAAATACTTGAATCAGTCATAGAGCGCATTGCCCTTTATGGTTGTGAGGTCTAGGGTCCGCTCACCAACCAAGACTTCACAAAATGGGACAAACACCAAATTGAGACTCTGCACGCAGAATTCTGCAAAAAATATCCTCCGTGTACAACGTAGAACACCAAATAATGCATGCGGAGCAGAATTAGGCCGATACCCACTAATTATCAAAATCCAGAAAAGAGCCGTTAAATTCTATAACCACTTAAAAGGAAGCGATTCCCAAACCTTCCACAACAAAGCCATCACCTACAGAGAGATGAACCTGGAGAAGAGTCCCCTAAGCAAGCTGGTCCTGGGGCTCTGTTCACAAACACAAACACACCCTACAGAGCCCCAGGACAGCAGCACAATTAGACCCAACCAAATCATGAGAAAGAAAACAAAAAGAGAATTACTTGACACATTGGAAAGAATTAACAAAAAAACAGAGCAAACTAGAATGCTATTTGGCCCTAAACAGAGAGTACACAGTGGCAGAATACCTGACCACTGTGACTGACCCAAAATTAAGGAAGCTTTGACTATGTACAGACTCAGTGAGCATAGCCTTGCTATTGAGAAAGGCCGCCGTAGGCAGACATGGCTCTCAAGAGAAGACAGGCTATGTGCTCACTGCCCACAAAATGAGGTGGAAACTGAGCTGCACTTCCTAACCTCCTGCCCAATGTATGACCATATTAGAGATACATATTTCCCTCAGATTACACAGATCCACAAAGAATTCGAAAACAAATCCAATTTTGATAATCTCCCATATCTACTGGGTGAAATTCCACAGTGTGCCATCACAGCAGCAAGATTTGTGACCTGTTGCCACGAGAAAAGGGCAACCAGTGAAGAACACACACCATTGTAAATACAACCCATATTTATGCTTATTTATTTTATCTTGTGTCCTTTACCATTTGTACATTGTTAAAACACTGTATATATATAATATGACATTTGTAATGTCTTTATTGTTTTGAAACTTCTGTATGTGTAATGTTTACTGTTCATTTTTATTGTTTATTTCACTTGATATATTCACTTTATATATTATCTACCTCACTTGCTTTGGCAATGTTAACACATGTTTCCCATGCCAATAAAGCCCTTGAATTGAATTGAATTGATAGAGAGAGAAAGAGGAAAGAGATGGAGATAGAGAGAGGGAAGAGATGGAGATAGAGAGAGAGAAAGAGATGGAGATAGAGAGAGGGAAGAGATGGAGATAGAGAGAAAGAAAGAGGGAAGAGATGAAGATAGAGAGAGAGAAAGAGATGGAGATAGAGAGAGGGAAGAGATGGAGATAGAGATAGAGAAAGAGATGGAGATAGAGAGAGGGAAGAGATGAAGATAGAGAGAAAGAAAGAGGGAAGAGATGGAGAGACTTTACTTTTTATAGTATAAACACCCCCCGAGTATCCACGCCCTAAAAACGCATGGAGTACCACTGCACCGCACCCTCAACACAATCACATTACACACATTACCATTGTCAATTTAACCCATCCTCTCCAGCCATACAGCCCCCATACCTCCTGAAACAACTGAGAGAGACGGTGAGAAAAAGAGAGAGATACTTCATCCTGCAGTCTATACCTTTATACTACTTACATGTAGTAGAGTGATTGATAGGAAGAGGTCTCGATTCTCACGGGTACACTAAGTAACAAAAATGTTGTGATCTCATGTTAATCACAATTTCTATTTGAGTCTTTGAGTTGATGGCGTCCCCACTGAGTGTGTTACCTTGTAATTACAAGATTGCTTCTACTTTACTTTAAGTGGGGCTGTGGTTTTCAGCATGTATGTGAGAGTGTGTGTGAGAGTAACAGAAAGACATGCGTGAGAAATCATCTGATCATACTTTACTCACACCAGCTCTTCACAGATCTACACACACCTCTGTGTTGTTTCACAGGAAAACACAAGTCCTCTTATCTCCAACCCTAACAGAACAGCCATCATTTTTCTTCATGTCACATAGTGAGAGAGAGAGAGTGGAGTGTATATGTGTCAGATGGAGAGGGAGAGAGAGCAGAAAGACAGAGAGAGAGAGAGAGAGAGAGAGAGAGAGAGAGCAGAAAGACAGAGAGAGAGAGAGCAGAAAGACAGAGAGAGAGAGAGAGAGCAGAAAGACAGAGAGAGAGAGAGAGAGAGAGAGAGAGAGAGCAGAAAGACACAGAGAGAGAGTGCAGAAAGACAGAGAGAGAGAGCAGAAAGACACAGAGAGAGAGAGAGACAGAGAGTGAGAGAGAGAGACAGAGAGAGAGAGAGAGAGAGAGAGAGAGAGGTGGGTGTCGGGAGAGAGAGAGAGAGAGAGCAGAAAGAGAGAGAGAGAGAGAGAGAGAGCATAAGAGAGAGAGAGAGAGAGAGAGAGAGAGAGAGAGAGAGCATAAGAGAGAGAGAGAGAGAGAGCATGAGAGAGAATGAGAGAGAGAGAGAGAGAGAGAGAGAGAGAGAGAGAGAGAGAGAGAGAGAGAGAGAAGGAGAGAGAGAGAGAGAGAGAGAGAGAGAGAGAGAGAGAAGGAGAGAACAGAGAACAGAGAGAACAGCTCAACCCTGTTCTTCTCTAGTATTATTCCACTAGAGGGTCAACAGCACAGCACATAGACTCTACTGACCACTTACAAACACACACACACTAATGTGTGTTTGTTGTTAGGCGAATAGTGTTGTATCAGATCCCACCAGTAAAAATAAGAAAAGTTCAACGGATGTTGTTGTTTTTACTCTGACTTCACAACCACTTACAGTAATCAGTTAGTGGGAATATGTAGAAGCAGGGATGTTCCAATTTCCTCCCCTACTTTAACTGGCCAAGGCCTGATCAGACTGCTGTCTTTAAAGTGTTCGTCACCAACGTGATACTCTCAACCACAGGTCCAGGATCAGATTACTCAAACCCCAATCCCAGGCATTAACCACGAGTACATATCTGACTCTGAATTAGAGTTACCACCAAGGTAACTTTCCCAAATTCTCAGTTTTCCCAGACATTTTGCAACCCTAACTCAGAGTCAGATATGTATGGTTAAGGTTTAGGATTAGGGTTTGAGTAATCTGATCCTGGACCTGTGGTTGAGAGTAACACGTTGGTGACTAATGATTCGACTGAAGGTTAAACAGCACAGTACACAACACTGAAAAGTGATTGATAGACCAGACAGTCATAGTAGGGGAAGAAACTGGTGTGTATTCACTCTGACCTAACACGGATGATTCCTGGCAGTCCTCTGTGTGTTGTATCCGTGTACACACACACACACACACACACACACACACACACACACTACACTTTGCCACCTTCGTCACTTTTTCCACAAAGACCACGGAGGTCAGAAACACGGCAGAGTTTCATCATGCTGTTAACCCCTCCCCTCCCCTCCTCCCCCTAAACCTCCCCTCTCTTTCCCTCTCTACCTTTTCGCTCCCCTCACTACTTCCCCCATCCTCCTCCCCCCTCTCCAGCTCAACGCTACTATCAACAGGAAACATCTTTCTCAGTCCAGGAAGTGTTACTCTCTAATTGGACCAACTTGATTCGCTGAGAACTTATTCTGTTGGCCAATGACAGGGGGCTTATTTTAAGAGGTATAAAAGGAGGCCCTTCCAGAAAACTCAGACAGCACAGTTTTCACACTGATGACTACTTGTGTTTATATATATGTGTGTGTGTGTGTGTGTGTGTGTGTGTGTGTGTATGTGTGCGCGTGTCTGTGTGTGTGTGTGTGTGTGTGTGTGTGTGTGTGTGTGTGTGTGTGTGTGTGTGTGTGTGTGT
>NC_088424.1:43875724-43880724 GCF_034236695.1 Oncorhynchus nerka | reverse complement strand
ACAACCATTATACAGTATGTCACCATCACATACCTTACTAACCACCATTATACAGTATGTTACCATCACATACCTTACTAACAACCATTATACAGTATGTTACCATCACAAACCTTACTAACAACCATTATACAGTATGTTACCATCACAAACCACACTAACAACCATTATACAGTATGTTACCATCACATACCTTACTAACAACCATTATACAGTATGTTACCATCACAAACCTTACTAACAACCATTATACAGTATGTTACCATCACAAACCACACTAACAACCATTATACAGTATGTTACCATCACATACCTTACTAACAACCATTATACAGTATGTTACCATCACAAACCTTACTAACAACCATTATACAGTATGTCACCATCACATACCTTACTAACAACCATTATACAGTATGTCACCATCACATACCTTACTAACAACCATTATACAGTATGTCACCATCACATACCTTACTAACAACCATTATACAGTATGTCACCATCACATACCTTACTAACAACCATTATACAGTATGTTACCATCACATACCTTACTAACAACCATTATACAGTATGTTACCATCACATACCTTACTAACAACCATTATACAGTATGTTACCATCACATACCTTACTAACAGCCATTATACAGTATGTTACCATCACAAACCTTACTAACAACCATTATACAGTATGTTACCATCACATACCTTACTAACAACCATTATACAGTATGTTACCATCACATACCTTACTAACAACCATTATACAGTATGTTACCATCACATACCTTACTAACAACCATTATACAGTATGTTACCATCACATACCTTACTAACAACCATTATACAGTATGTTACCATCACATACCTTACTAACAACCATTATACAGTATGTCACCATCACATACCTTACTAACCACCATTATACAGTATGTTACCATCACATACCTTACTAACAACCATTATACAGTATGTTACCATCACAAACCTTACTAACAACCATTATACAGTATGTTACCATCACAAACCACACTAACAACCATTATACAGTATGTTACCATCACATACCTTACTAACAACCATTATACAGTATGTTACCATCACAAACCTTACTAACAACCATTATACAGTATGTTACCATCACATACCTTACTAACAACCATTATACAGTATGTTACCATCACATACCTTACTAACAACCATTATACAGTATGTCACCATCACATACCTTACTAACAACCAATATACAGTATGTTACCATCACATACCTTACTAACAACCATTATACAGTATGTCACCATCACATACCTTACTAACAACCATTATACAGTATGTCACCATCACATACCTTACTAACAACCATTATACAGTATATTACCATCACATACCTTACTAACAACCATTATACAGTATGTTACCATCACATACCTTACTAACCACCATTATACAGTATGTCACCATCACAAACCTTACTAACAACCATTATACAGTATGTCACCATCACATACCTTACTAACCACCATTATACAGTATGTTACCATCACATACCTTACTAACAACCATTATACAGTATGTCACCATCACATACCTTACTAACAACCATTATACAGTATGTCACCATCACATACCTTACTAACCACCATTATACAGTATGTTACCATCCCATACCTTACTAACAGCCATTATACAGTATGTTACCATCACAAACCTTACTAACAACCATTATACAGTATGTTACCATCACATACCTTACTAACAACCATTATACAGTATGTTACCATCACATACCTTACTAACAACCATTATACAGTATGTTACCATCACATACCTTACTAACAGCCATTATACAGTATGTTACCATCACAAACCTTACTAACAACCATTATACAGTATGTTACCATCACATACCTTACTAACAACCATTATACAGTATGTTACCATCACATACCTTACTAACAACCATTATACAGTATGTCACCATCACATACCTTACTAACAACCATTATACAGTATGTTACCATCACATACCTTACTAACAACCATTATACAGTATGTTACCATCACATACCTTACTAACAACCATTATACACTATGTTACCATCACATACCTTACTAACAACCATTATACAGTATGTTACCATCACATACCTTACTAACAACCATTATACAGTATGTTACCATCACATACCTTACTAACAACCATTATACAGTATGTTACCATCACATACCTTACTAACAACCATTATACAGTATGTTACCATCACATACCTTACTAACAACCATTATACAGTATGTTACCATCACATACCTTACTAACAACCATTATACAGTATGTCACCATCACATACCTTACAAACCACCATTATAATGTATGTTACCATCACATACCTTACTAACAACCATTATACAGTATGTTACCATCACATACCTTACTAACAACCATTATACAGTATGTTATCATCACATACCTTACTAACAACCATTATACAGTATGTCACCATCACATACCTTACTAACAACCATTATACAGTATGTTACCATCACATACCTTACTAACAACCATTATACAGTATGTCACCATCACATACCTTACTAACAACCATTATACAGTATGTTACCATCACATACCTTACTAACAACCATTATACAGTATGTCACCATCACATACCTTACTAACAACCATTATACAGTATGTCACCATCACAAACCACACTAACCACCATTATACAATATGTCACCATCACAAACCACACTAACCACCATTATACAGTATGTTACCATCACATACCTTACTAACAACCATTATACAGTATGTCACCATCACATACCTTACTAACAACCATTATACAGTATGTCACCATCACATACCTTACTAACAACCATTATACAGTATGTCACCATCACATACCTTACTAACAACCATTATACAGTATGTCACCATCACATACCTTACTAACAACCATTATACAGTATGTTACCATCACATACCTTACTAACAACCATTATACAGTATGTTACCATCACATACCTTACTAACAGCCATTATACAGTATGTTACCATCACAAACCTTACTAACAACCATTATACAGTATGTTACCATCACATACCTTACTAACAACCATTATACAGTATGTTACCATCACATACCTTACTAACAACCATTATACAGTATGTTACCATCACATACCTTACTAACAACCATTATACAGTATGTTACCATCACATACCTTACTAACAACCATTATACAGTATGTTACCATCACATACCTTACTAACAACCATTATACAGTATGTCACCATCACATACCTTACTAACCACCATTATACAGTATGTTACCATCACATACCTTACTAACAACCATTATACAGTATGTTACCATCACAAACCTTACTAACAACCATTATACAGTATGTTACCATCACAAACCACACTAACAACCATTATACAGTATGTTACCATCACATACCTTACTAACAACCATTATACAGTATGTTACCATCACAAACCTTACTAACAACCATTATACAGTATGTTACCATCACATACCTTACTAACAACCATTATACAGTATGTTACCATCACATACCTTACTAACAACCATTATACAGTATGTCACCATCACATACCTTACTAACAACCAATATACAGTATGTTACCATCACATACCTTACTAACAACCATTATACAGTATGTCACCATCACATACCTTACTAACAACCATTATACAGTATGTCACCATCACATACCTTACTAACAACCATTATACAGTATATTACCATCACATACCTTACTAACAACCATTATACAGTATGTTACCATCACATACCTTACTAACCACCATTATACAGTATGTCACCATCACAAACCTTACTAACAACCATTATACAGTATGTCACCATCACATACCTTACTAACCACCATTATACAGTATGTTACCATCACATACCTTACTAACAACCATTATACAGTATGTCACCATCACATACCTTACTAACAACCATTATACAGTATGTCACCATCACATACCTTACTAACCACCATTATACAGTATGTTACCATCCCATACCTTACTAACAGCCATTATACAGTATGTTACCATCACAAACCTTACTAACAACCATTATACAGTATGTTACCATCACATACCTTACTAACAACCATTATACAGTATGTTACCATCACATACCTTACTAACAACCATTATACAGTATGTCACCATCACATACCTTACTAACAACCATTATACAGTATGTCACCATCACAAACCACACTAACCACCATTATACAATATGTCACCATCACAAACCACACTAACCACCATTATACAGTATGTTACCATCACATACCTTACTAACAACCATTATACAGTATGTCACCATCACATACCTTACTAACAACCATTATACAGTATGTCACCATCACATACCTTACTAACAACCATTATACAGTATGTCACCATCACATACCTTACTAACAACCATTATACAGTATGTCACCATCACATACCTTACTAACAACCATTATACAGTATGTTACCATCACATACCTTACTAACAGCCATTATACAGTATGTTACCATCACAAACCTTACTAACAACCATTATACAGTATGTTACCATCACATACCTTACTAACAACCATTATACAGTATGTTACCATCACATACCTTACTAACAACCATTATACAGTATGTTACCATCACATACCTTACTAACAACCATTATACAGTATGTTACCATCACATACCTTACTAACAACCATTATACAGTATGTTACCATCACATACCTTACTAACAACCATTATACAGTATGTCACCATCACATACCTTACTAACCACCATTATACAGTATGTTACCATCACATACCTTACTAACAACCATTATACAGTATGTTACCATCACAAACCTTACTAACAACCATTATACAGTATGTTACCATCACAAACCACACTAACAACCATTATACAGTATGTTACCATCACATACCTTACTA